>NC_047514.1:18965258-18981354 GCF_902827115.2 Pseudochaenichthys georgianus | reverse complement strand
TCTACTAAAACAAAGGACTTCATGGTAGTGGTCAGCTTTTAAACACAAAAGTGTATTTTTCGGTAACTTTCTGAGATAATTAAGCATACATCTGTCAAATGTTCAAAACAGCCTTGTTTCACTGAAATAGCCTCAAAATCACAAACTGCCATTAAGAGTCAGATGCTTGACGAAATCTACTAAAACAAAGTACTTCATTATCTACTTTTTTCAGCTTTTATACACAAAAGTGTATCTTTCAGTAACTTTCTCAGAGAATTTAAGCATAAATCTGTCAAATGTTCAAAACAGCCTTGTTTCACTGAAATAGCCTCTAAATCACAAACTGCCATTAAGAGTCAGATGCTTGACAAAATCTAATAAAACAGAGTTCTTTCATGTTATTGGTCAGCTTTTAAACAGAAAAGTGTATCTTTCAGTATCTTTTTGAGAGAATTAAGCATAAATCTGTCAAATGTTCAAAACTGCCTTGATTCACTGAATTAGCCTCAAAATCACAAACTGCCATTAAGAGTCAGATGCTTTACGAAATCTAATAAAACAGAGTACTTTCTACAGATGACTCCTCCCACTCAACGCAATAAGTCCCACCCCACTCAGCAAATCATATAAAACTAAGCACCCCACTAAGACGACCGTTGAAAACTAGCCATGGATCTGAGAAAAACCAAGTCTGATGTAGCCTACCCTTATTATCACCAGGATAACGGATATGGGCTTAATGACTGGATGTTACAAAGTAGGGGAGAGGATGTTCCCGAAGAAGAGCTCTCCTCTATATTATATCCATGTAAGGTCTTTAGGACAAAAGAGGACCATGATAACATGACATATGAAGAATATCTTTCTTTAAAAGATGGTATTATAGATAACCTTTATAGAAACAGTATATCTCATACCCCTCGCCAAGATCGCAAACGACAATTAGCAGAAAAGAAAAGAAAAAGTAAAGAAAAACAAAGAAAAAGAAAAATGAAAAGGAGAAGAAAAATGAAAAGCAAACGCAGAATGCGAATGAAAAGAAAAGGGACCATAGGACGGAAAACGAAAAAGACAAAAAGAAGGAAGGTGAAAAGAAAAAGGAACAAAGTGAAGACATTTAAACTAGAGGATGCTGATGGTGTTGTAGAGCCATTACTGGATCATAATAATCTTATAGATCATCTACCGCTAACCGACTGCTCCGAATGTGTTGAACAAATACCAAAAGCAATGGCAGAGCTTTGCTTCAGTATAATGAGAGAAAAAGCGCAATACTATGGAATTGCCCAAATTGGCGACAGTGCCAGAACATGTATTAAAAGACTGTTGGAGGATCTCTATTCTAGTATCGGTTGTCATTACATCGAAGGATACGCCAAAATGTGTGACGACATAGACAAAGCTTTTGAAGACAATTATATGGTGCCTATCCTTACAGCTAAACAAATCCTACGCCAGGTATTCAACAGACCACAAGAAGCCCCAGAAAGGATTACATTCAGAGCTAATAATGGTGAAACCGAAGAAGAAGCAAAGCAGATTATAATCGTTGCGGGTGAAAGGATAGAGAATTTGCATGTGATGTTAATGCATTTATCTGATATAAAAAATGCATTCGTATACTTCCAAGAGACCCCTAAACATCTACTTTGGCAATGTGAATTGAACGATAAACCGATCACTGTCAATGAAGCGTGGAGAGAAGCAGCAGTGCAAATCATTAAGTCTATTACCTTGTATGCACTACGACATTAAATTGGTAAAATGTAATGTGTTTTTTATGAAAATTTGTTGAATGTTGTGTTTTCAATTAAACAACCATTACAAAATGAAAATGTGTTTTATTTTTTGCTTTCATATATAATAGTATTGTAAACGAAACATTAAAAGTGTATCATGTGCTCTCATTGTATGCTCTGTTTTTTAGATGTAATGCATCTTTGTGTCAAAAACAGAGCATGATACATGATACACAAAGATGCATTACATCTAAAAAACAGAGCATACAATGAGAGCACATGATACACTTTTAATGTTTCGTTTACAATACTATTATTATATATGAAAGCAAAAAATAAAACACATTTTCATTTTGTAATGGTTGTTTAATTGAAAGCACAACATTCAACACATTTTCATAAAAAACATATTACATTTTACCAAGTTAATGTCGTAGTGCATACAAGGTAATAGACTTAACGATTTGCACTGCTGCTTCTCTCCGCGTTTCATTGACAGTGATCGGTTTATCGTTCAATTCACACTGCCCAAGTAGATGTTTAGGAGTCTCTTGGAAGTATACGAATGCATTTTTTATATCAGATAAATGCATTAACATCACATGCAAATTCTCTATCCTTTCACCCGCAATGATTAGAATCTGCTTTGCTTCTTCTTCGGTTTCACCATTATTAGCTCTGAATGTAATCCTTTCTGGGGCTTCTTGTGCTTCTTGTGGTCTGTTGAATACCTGGCGTAGGATTTGTTTAGCTGTAAGGACAGGCACCATATAATTGTCTTCAACAGCTTTGTCTATGCCGTCACACATTTTGGCGTATCCTTCGATGTAATGACAATCGATACTAGAATAGAGATCCTCCAACAGTCTTTTAATACATGTTCTGGCACTGTTATGACCCGGCTCAAAAGGCCACAACAAAAAGGAGACACACCATGTTGACGGTTAACAAAATATGGTTATTTAGGACAAACAAATCAAATCAAGTCAAAACCAGTAAAGTATGAGGTGTGGATGTCAGTGGTATCAGTAATGTAAATGCAGGGTGAGGATTGTATGGACATGTATGTGTGTGAGAGTGTTGAAGTGCACAAAGTAAAGCAACTGAAGAAACTCATAGTATACTCAACAAAACCGGAGTGCCTGCAGGGAGAAGCAGAGAGCACAGAAAGGAGCAGAGAGGCTTTAAAATAGCTGCAGAGCACCAGACCCAGGTGCCCTGAGTCACCTGCAATCAGTGCAATCAATGCAGCCAATGCAGCACAGACAGAACGGCCACACGCTCTCTACTGATGGACCCACAGGGGCATCACAGCCCCCCCCTTAAGACTGGGCCCCAACTCCAGCCTTGCGACTTCGTACTGCTTCTTCGCCTCCACTGCCTCTATGTCCCACTCCTCCTTGGGTTGGCTCGCGTTGAGCCACAGCATGTAGGCGCTCATCGGCCTCGCCGACCTCCTTCGGCCTTCTCTTCTTCGGCCTCCTCTCCTTCGGCCTCCTCTCCTTCGCTTTGCGGGGTTTCCTCTCTTTCACCACTTTGACTGTCTTCTCCTTCTTCTTTGTCTCGATCTCAAAGTCAAAGGACCTTGCTGGACCACTTTTTCCAGACTCCGAAACAGGTAGGTCAGTGGACATCCTACGGCCCTGCACACGTGCAATATTATAAACTGGAGACACACTTGGAAATTGCAAACCACTCTCATCTGGCTCCCCAGATGCCACCGGCCTGGAAACCACCACAGGCGGTGGAACACCAGCCCACACAGCGAGATCGTTGCCCAAAATCATATGTATCCCATCAAGTGGCAACGTGGGACGCACGCCGATAGACACAACTCCCCGTACCAGCTCACAATCCAGCACTACTGTATGACTTCACACAGGAATCAAGCCCATCTCCATGCCCCTCATCAGCACAAAATCCCCCGTTTCTGTCTCTGACGAAAAAGGCAACATTGACTCAACAATGAATGAGTATCTAGCCGCTGTATCACGCAACACTTTAATCGGCACATATTTGTCACTACCGACTACTGATACAACCGCTTCAGTGATGAACGGCTCAAAACCAGAACCCGCATCCGGGTCAGCACAAATTGGCTTCCCATCAGGCACCATGCCCGAGCTTACACCCAACAGGGTTTTTTTCAACACGGCAGAACAACACATGGCTGGAGCATGTGGTGCCAAACGAGGCTTCCCCTTAGTTTCCAGCAACGGACACTGCTCCTTCCAATGACCCAATTTCTGAACCTTTGACGATACGCTTCAGGAACTAGTTCGTAAGCCTTCAACACCGCTGATTTTACACTATCATAGTCCAAAGCCTTTTCGCCACAAACAGCTGAATAGGCTTCCTGTGCTCGCCCAGTGAGTACACACTGAAGTAACAGCACTCTGTCCGAATCTGACCAGTTGCTTGCCTCTGCCCTGCGTTCAAATGGAGTGAAAAAAAATTCCGGGTCACGCTCATTGAACTTTGGCACTAGTCGCAAGTAAGAAATGATATCGCCACCGCCTGATGCCGACCTATCACCACCAACCTCCCCTGGAGAAAACTTGCCCTCTCCCATCAGCCGTAATCTAGCATGTTCCACCTCACATTTCATCCTTTCCACCTCCAGCGTCTTTTCCACCTATAAACCCTTCTCTACCTCTTGCTGCTGACCCCTCATCTCCAACTGTAACTTCTCCTGATCAAACTGCATGGCCAAAAGCTCCTTTTGCTGCTCGAACGTCAAACCAACTGTCTGAACCACTACCGGCACGAACCCTGCCGCACCAGACTTACTCTTCTGCAACACCCCCTGCTCAAACAAAGATGACACAATGACAGTTTTAATGTCATGTTTCCGCTTGCTCCCCACCACAGCAATGTCATAGTGCTCTGCTATTTCGATCCTTCTGGCAATCTAAGAAAGACACTGAGGGCACATCCACAAACGCTGACAAAGAAGTCCTAATAGCCAATCAGAAAGCAAAGTATTAAACTGCCAACACGCATGGGCATAAGATTAACCCAACAGAGAACTTCCCCCTAACTGCCTAAACAAAATCGTCCTAATCTCACCTAGTCTTCATGTGGCTTGCGGTGGGTAATTACGCACCGGAACCCGGCGGAGTTATGGAGCGACCTGCATGCAGGTAACACCAAGAACTCACGCAGACGTGCCCCCGAGACAGCTGTCCGAAAACAGCTGACACTAACCACGTCGCCACAACACTATGAAAACAACAAACAGACGCAACCCAAGGGGAAATGCCACTTAAGCCTAGCGGGGAAAACTTTTTACAAAAGCGTAACAAACGGCAACATCTTACCTTCTGATTGGCACACAAAACCTGACGACATGTCAAACACTAAAGCTTCCTGAAACCCAAAAAGACATGATGTGTCCCCCAAATAGCAGCGCCGAGCCAGCACACAGCTGGACCACATCAACTAATTAGCTGCTCAAATGACGCCATGTGTTCTGAGCACTACACAAACTTTTAACCAAATAACCCGTAGGACGAGCCCCCATTTGTTATGACCCGGCTCAAAAGGCCACAACAAAAAGGAGACACACCATGTTGACGGTTAACAAAATATGTTTATTTAGGACAAACAAATCAAATCAAGTCAAAACCAGTAAAGTATGAGGTGTGGATGTCAGTGGTATCAGTAATGTAAATGCAGGGTGAGGATTGTATGGACATGTATGTGTGTGAGAGTGTTGAAGTGCACAAAGTAAAGCAACCGAAGAAACTCATAGTATACTCAACAAAACCGGAGTGCCTGCAGGGAGAAGCAGAGAGCACAGACAGGAGCAGAGAGGCTTTAAAATAGCTGCAGAGCACCAGACCCAGGTGCCCTGAGTTACTGCAATCAGTGCAATCAATGCAGCCAATGCAGCCAATGCAGCACAGACAGAACAGCCACACCCTCTCTACTGATGGACCCACAGGGGCATCACAGTCACCAATTTGGGCAATTCCATAGTATCGCGCTTTTTCTCTCATTATACTGAAGCAAAGCTCTGCCATTGCTTTTGGTATTTGTTCGACACATTCGCAGCAGTCGGTTAGCGGTAGATGATCTATAAGATTATTATGATCCGGTAATGGCTCTACAACACCATCAGCATCCTCTAGTTTAAATGTCTTCACTTTGTTCCTTTTTCTTTTCACCTTCCTTCTTTTTGTATTTTTCGTTTTCCGTCCTATGGTCCCTTTTCTTTTCATTCGCATTCTGCATTTGCTTTTCATTTTTCTTTTTCTTCGTTTTTCTTTACTTTTTCTTTTCTTTTCTGCTAATTGTCATTTGCGATCTTGGCGAGTAGCATGAGATATACTGTTTCTATAAAGGTTATCTATAATACCATCTTTTAAAGAAAGATATTCTTCATATGTCATGTTATCATGGTCCCCTTTTGTCCTAAAGACCTTACATGGATATAATATAGAGGAGAGCTCTTCTTCGGGAACATCCTCTCCCCTACTTTGTAACATCCAGTCATTAAGCCCATATCCATTATCCTGGTGATAATAAGGGCAGGCTACATCAGACTTGGTTTTTCTCAGGTCGTCTTAGTGGGGTCCTTAGTTTTATATGATTTGCTGAGTGGGGTGGGACTTATTGCGTTGAGTGGGAGGAGTCATCTGTAGAAAGTACTCTGTTTTATTAGATTTCGTTAAGCATCTGACTCTTAATGGCAGTTTGTGATTTTGAGGCTAATTCAGTGAAACAAGGCAGTTTTGAACATTTGACAGATTTATGCTTAATTCTCTCAAAAAGATACTGAAAGATACACTTTTCTGTTTAAAAGCTGACCACTAACATGAAAGCACTCTGTTTTATTAGATTTTGTCAAGCATCTGACTCTTAATGGCAGTTTGTGATTTAGAGGCTATTTCAGTGAAACAAGGCTGTTTTGAACATTTGACAGATTTATGCTTAAATTCTCTGAGAAAGTTACTGAAAGATACACTTTTGTGTATAAAAGCTGAAAAAAGTAGATAATGAAGTACTTTGTTTTAGTAGATGTTGTCAAGCATCTGACTCTTAATGGCAGTTTGTGATTTTGAGGCTATTTCAGTGAAACAAGGCTGTTTTGAACATTTGACAGATGTATGCTTAATTCTCTCAGAAAGTTACCGAAAAATACACTTTTGTGTTCAAAAGCTGACCACTACCATGAAGTCCTTTGTTTTAGTAGATTTAATTAGAATTCTGACTCTTAATGGCAGTTTGTGATTTTGAGGCTATTTCAGTGAAACAAGGCTGTTTTTGAACATTTGACAGATTTATGCTTAAATTCTCTGAGAAAAGTTACTGAAAGATACACTTTTGTGTATAAAAGCTGAAAAGTAGATAATGAAGTACTTTGTTTTAGTATATTTCGTCACGCATCTGACTCTTAATGGTCCTCTCTAAATTTGATTCAGGGTTTGTTTTAAATGATTTGTGCTTTGTGTGTACAGACACACAGAAAACACTGAAAAACACAAAAAGAAGGACTGTAATACACATGTATCAGACACGCTCCCCTTGCTATAATGAAGACAACAGTTTTTAAATGTAAGAAAAAAACACTTTTTTTATTTTTCACACACAAAATCAATAGTTATACTGATTGTAACATCCCCAGGACCGTCTCCAGCTTAGAATTCCCAATATTACTGGAAATATCGTGATGGATTTTTTTCACTTCAGTCAAAATATTCATGTGTATGCTGTTTTCGACACAAAGATGCATTACATCTACAAACATAGCATACAATGAGAGCACATGATACACTTTTGATGTTTGTTTCATTTCTGAAATAATGTTACAAAATGTTTCGGAAAATGAAGATTCCAGGACCACTTTAAATGTTTCGTTTACAATTGTTTCCCAATGACCCGGAATAGTACTGTCAGAACGAACGATATCCAAAATGTCTTCCAGTTTACAAACTTCAGCCATTCTTTTTACACAGGGGTCACTACTCGTTCTGTTTTCAATCGTCCTCATCACCACACTTATTAAAAGGGTATTGACTACATTATGATCAATATATACAGAGCGTTTTGCATAGTAGTTTCCCATTTTTATTTTACTTTAAAGAAAAAAGTCCATGTATCGAACAAATCCCTGGCTTCAGTCAACTGCTGGTTATTAGTCTTCTCCATACAACTCGATATGGATCTTTTCAAGTCTCTCCTTGAGGCATCTGCAGTTTCAACCTGATCTCACCAGAATGCGTGACTCCACCACGACTCCTTAACACCACAATGCGTGGTGGACTCACGAACTTTGTTACATTTGCGTGTCGGCACCACGCAAACAAGCCCAATGTAAAGTGAATGAGGCTCCTTTGTCGTGGTGCACACACGCATTTCTACAACATCCTTCAGGGAGCTTTTATTCTATAAAAGGTTTTTAAAATATACTTTATAGCTTGTAGTAACTCGCGGGAGGCTTCTTTTATTTTATTTGTATTCATAATAATTTTTATTTTTCGTCAGAATGTATTATGGTGCATTATTTACGATTTTTTGTTCTAAAAAAACAGTGCATTGTGTGTAATACAACTGGGATTTTTATTAAATTAGTTAGTTTTTAATGAAGGCCAGAGCTTCAGCTGTGTCCAATAGATTGTTCCCTTTAGTTAACGTTTTTTAAAAGAACATTATATTCCTATTTGATCATGTCCCCTTTATTGTATTACGGAGAGCAATGTGAGCATCCATTCCCATTGGATAACGGAGGATTTTACACCCGGAAGTAAGTATTCCCCTTACTGTCGATTAATTTTACAGTGCTATCTGCACTACTCATCGACTCAAAAACACCAGATTATCCTTGTTAATTACACAACATTGATTGGTTTAAATTGTGTGCAATGCTTTTGTATTTTTCCCCTTCGATTCGGAGAAACAAATATGTGTTCAGTTTAGGATGGCCGAAGACACTACACTACCCAGAATCCTCAGCTATCGTTTGGGACTCCACCATGTGCTTTGCTTGACAAACCCCGTGATTTGTCCTCAACCTCTGTGATTGGATGTTGGAGTGGCAGTGCGCGAAGTGTACGCTGAGCGACAAACAGCATTTTGAAATGGAATGAAACCCATCACGCCACACTATTCAAAACAGGAATCGAACGTGTCCTGCAGGTGGAGAGGATGGGTGGGTTATCCATCATGGACAACAGCCTGTTCAGTGTCCTCCTCTCCAACACAGCTTCAAAGGGGTCCAGCTTGATGCCGATGACAGACCCAGCTTTCCTGATCACTTTATTGATCCTGCTGGTGTCACCGGCTCTGATGCTGCCCCCCCCCCCCCCCCCAGCAGACCGCAGCAAAGAAGAGTGCACTGACCACAACAGACTAGAAGATCTCCAGCATCTTGCTGCACACGTGGAAGGATCTCAGCTTCCTCAGAAAATAGAGTCTGTTCATCCCCTTCTTGTACACAGCGTCAGTATGAGGGCTTTCTTTAAGGTTAACCTGGTATTTTTACTCCACTACATTTATTTTAGTTACTTTACAGATTCTGATTAATGATGTGAAATATAAACAACCCTTAAAGCAGACTTTAGTTACACCTGAGTAAAATTCAGGGAAGGTGATTGTCAAGTGTCAACAATCAGGAGAGATATTTGATTGGAGGACTGGCTTATCTAAAGCCAGTTGAGTAGCACTTGAAATGTTTTTGCTCTATGAAGCCTGATGTACTTTTTATTCTGTTTTCTTCAAGGTTGTATTTTGTTGGTCGAACACACTTATTGTAAGTCGCTTTGGATAAAAGCGTCAGCTAAATGCAATGTAATGTAATGTAATGATTGTTGGTGCTTGAGAAGACTAAATATTTATCTGCAGATCCCTATAAAGTATATACATTACTCGTTATTCTTTACAAATTAATTAGTTAATTAAAAACTGTATATAATTGCTATTTTGGACATCCCTTTTCAAGATTTCAATATTACTCTAAACGTGTAATAACGTGCTTTAACCAGTAGGTGGTTTGGGTTAAAAAGCTGTCAAGTTTACAGTGTTAACAAAATAAAATATACTGCTGTTTCTGGTTTAGTTTACGACGGATATATTTAGTTATTGTTTTGATATTTGTAACACAAAAGCGATGGACAAACCCCACAGCAACACAGAAAAGATAGTCTTAACATGAGTAGTTAATAAAAAACAATAATATCAAACAAATTATTACTACTAACTTTATTGTGAAATTAAAACAGAACGATAAAAGAATAGTTTCCGGTCTATTTTGAGGCCAGATCTCTGTAGATAAAGAAAGAACTACGACAGATGTGTACTATTTACAATGCATTCATGTGATGACTTTCAAAGAGTAAAGCAAGCACTGCTGAATAAAGTATGATTTATCTTTAACGAAACGTTTTTTTTTCATATGGAATGCAGTTGGAGGTCAACCAATCACAGAGCTTGAGGCAACGCGGAACAATAGCTGAGGATTCTGGGTAGTGTAGTGTCTTCGGCCATCCTAAACTGAACAAATCTTTGTTTCTCCGAATCGAAGGGGAAAATTACAAAAGTATTGTACACAACTTAAACCAATCAATGTTGTGTAATCAACAAGGATAATCTGGTGTTTTTTAGTTGATGAGTCGTGCAGATATCACTGTGACATCAATCGACAGTAAGGATAATACTTACTTCCGGGGTAAAATTCTCCGTTATCCAATGGGAATGGATGCTCACATTGCTCTCCGTAATACAATAAAGGGGACATGATCAAATTGGAATATAATGTTCTTTTAAAAAACGTTAACTAAAGGGAACAATCTATTGGACACGGCTGAAGCTCTGGCCTTCCTTAAAAACTAACTAATTTAATAAAAATCACAGTTGTATTACACACAATGCACTGTTTTTTTAGAACAAAAAATCGTAACTAATGCAACATAATACATTCTGACGAAAAATAAAAATTATTATGAATACAAATAAAATAAAAGAAGCCTCCCGCGAGTTACTACAAGCTATAAAGTATATTTTAAAAACGTTTTATACAGACCCGGCGTCATGGGCGGGCCCCATGGGGCCGGGCCCGCCCATCCAGGATTTGGGCCCGACCATCCAGGATTTGGGCCCGCTGTTTTAATCAGGGCTGAATACAACATTTTAATTGTTTTATTATTATGTTCAGTGGCGGCGCCAGGGTATACTTGGGTAGGCTACAGCCATACCAATAAATGGCTTAGCCCCACCATGAAAAATGATTTTAAAGTAAGCTAAATAAAGTCCGCCAACTCGCACGGAGTAAATTGCACAGACAGCAGTTAGTAAAATTGATTTCAGCAGCAACTTGTCTGGAAATACCGAAGACTAGAAACGGTTTGAAAACTTTTGTCACGTAGTGATCATCTTCTCAATAGAACATCTTTGATAATGTCTTCTGGCCAATCAGAATCAAGATAACGACGTGGTGTTGTTGCAGGAAGTCCCGACGGAGAATATTTTTGCTGTAGTACATCTCTATATACATCGATACAACATTACGTAATGAAATAAGACCGCACGGTTTGATGATTGGTAGGTGTGTGGGCTGTCTTTCGTGTTGACACACAGAACAATGGGGGCTATCCACCCTTATCCACAATGTAAAGTCATTCACAGCCTCTTCCCTCTTCTCTCTGTGAGGAGCAGCAGGTTCAGCTTTCAGAACAAAGTAACAACAAACTGAAATGGCATTCATTTTTTTAAATATGTTGTGTAGTAATAGATTTATTTATTTTTCTTCTCAAGAGAGTACCAGAATGTGTATTTTAGGTTAGTATGTCAAAAAAATCTCTTGGGGGAGAATCTCCCCATACCCCCCTGCAGGGGTTGGGTTTTCAGCATGTCAACTCTTTCACAATTCAGTTTTCCACGGGAAATGTAAGTTTCGGGGTGGGCCCGCCCTGGTACATCAAATGCCCGCCCAGAGACGTATGTCTGCCGCCGGGTCTGGTTTTATAGAATAAAAGCTCCCTGAAGGACGTTGTAGAAATGCGTGTGTGCACCACGACAAAGGAGCCTCATTCACTTTACATTGGGCTTGTTTGCGTGGTGCCGACACGCAAATGTAACAAAGTTCGTGAGTCCACCACGCATTGTGGTGTTAAGGAGTCGTGGTGGAGTCACGCATTCTGGTGAGATCAGGTTGTGCAGTTTATAAGATTGTGCAGAAAAGCCTCCGATGCGTATCGGATCCACCGTTAATCCTCGCAAATGCCTTTCTCAATAAGACTCTGGTCAATCACAGTAATGAAGTTGGCGAGCCAAAGTCTTTTCATTAACGCGTTGTAATTGTTTCTGAAGAAGAAATCGGGCATGTCATTCAGACAATCGTGTTGCCTCTGGCCGGGGTGACTGCCTCGGCATCCGTTGCAGATTTATTCTCTGTACCGATACAGCACCCTCTCCAGAATATGAAACAACTCCGATTTCACTGTGTCCCTAAACAGAGACGTCTTGACCCTAGGTGTAACATCAGCAGCAGTAGTACTGCAAGATTCGGGTGTCCAGAATGGTGGTGATGATGGTAGTCCCAGGACTCTGTTCCTGGCTGCAACTCGCGGGGGGAATCTTGGTTTTTCCTCAGATCCATGGCTAGTTTACAACTGTCGTCTTAGTGGGGTCCTTCGTTTTAGCTGATTTGCTGAGTGGAGGGTGGGGCTTATTGCGTTGAATGGGGGGAACCATCTGTAGAATTGAGAGTTTTAAAAAAAAGTTCTTTAAGCGTTGTAGCTTTTTCATCTATCATTTCCAACCAAGCAGCAAGAGGTCAAATTTAAAGAATAAATAATAGTTTGGTCAAGATTTTACGGAAAAAAGTCAAAAAGTATAGTTTGTCGGAAATATGGAAAAGTCATGTGTACAAATAGTATGTTGAAAATCAAAAAAGAAAAGAAAACTCAATTCATTACAAATTAATGAATATTTTACCCAGTTCTAAAGTTTGCATCCCTTAAAGAAAACCCCATTCCTTACCAAGTACTTCATATTATACCCTTTGTTAAGTGTTGCGTACATCAAGGTGTATCTTAAAGTATCTTGGTAGCAGAAAATAACTAAGGTATGTAAGGCAAATGTCAGCCTTATGAACGGAGGTACCGTGGGACTTGCCCTTCCCATGTACGGGAGTCCGCTCAATGGAAATGCGATGTCAAGTTCCGATGTCAAGTTCCTGTCAGCGGCTAGACATATGTTACCAGTGTTTACCAGTGTTTGCCAGGGGCATGATAACATCCTCCACTGGAGGTTGGGTGTTTGCTGCTGTGAATAACGGCCGACTATGGGTGCCGATGGGCGGACGGTAAAGCACCGCAAAGTAGACCCCCTTTAAGTGTAGCCAGGGGCAACGAGCAAAATCCTCCATGGAGGTTGGGTGCTGCTGCTGTGAAGAAGGCCGACTATGGGTGCCGATGGGCGGACGGCAAAGCACCGCAAAGTAGACCCCCTTAAGTGTAGCCAGGGGCACGAGCAAAATCCTCCAGGAGGTTGGGTGCTGCTGCTGTGAAGAAGGCCGACTATGGGTGCCGATGGGCGGACGGCAAAGCACCGCAAAGTAGACCCCCTTTAAGTGTAGCCAGGGGCACGAGCAAAATCCTCCATGGAGGTTGGGTGCTGCTGCTGTGAAGAAGGCCGACTATGGGTGCCGATGGGCGGACGGCAAAGCACCGCAAAGTAGACCCCCTTTAAGTGTAGCCAGGGGCACGAGCAAAATCCTCCATGGAGGTTGGGTGCTGCTGCTGTGAAGAAGGCCGACTATGGGTGCCGATGGGCGGACGGCAAAGCACCGCAAAGTAGACCCCCTTTAAGTGTAGCCAGGGGCACGAGATTCTTGAGGGTGTGATCATCTTGGTTTAGTCCGTGGGGGAGTGCTTAAGTTCGGGGGCCCGGGGACCCAAGGTGCTCGAGGTTCTGGAGGTACATGGGAGGGGATCCTGGAGCTCCTCAGTCCGTGTTTTGGGGGTCTTGGATGCGGCCCGAAGAGGTGCCTTTGTCGGTGTACCTAATGGGTAAGAAAGCCAGTCTACACAGGTCGTGAAATGTGATTGAAATGTACAGAGTGCTGTACATTTCAATCACTTTGAATGGGAGTCGTGAGGTGTGGATGAAATGGCCATATCTTCCTTAAATTCACATTCAAACTCACCCAGCTTTCACACACTACACTGTAAAAAAAAAAACGTAAAAAAACGGACAAAGTGCTGGTAATTTGCTGCCAGGACATTGTCCGTTATTCCACGGACACTTCCGTCAACCCTTTAACGGATATTTCTGTAGATTTACAAGACTTTTTCTGTACCATATACGGACACTTCCGTCAACCCTTTAACGGATATTTCTGTAGATTTACAAGACTTTTTCTGTACCATATACGGAAACTTCCGTCAACCTTATAACGGATATTTCTGTAGATTAACAAGACTTTGTCCGTAATATTTACAGACACTTCCGTCAATCCTAATATCTTTTTTTAAATCGTGGGATTAAAAATAAAATCCTAAATAAATAACAATTACACTTTCAAGCACACTGAATAAAGCACAATATATAGAAATTGAACAAAATGTATTTATTTCTTTCCATAAAACTCAACATTCCCGCTGCCCCAACCTGTAGGAGAACATGCAATGACAAATATCCCCCTCCCAACTTCCCTCCCCCGAACATGGGGGATTTGAACCCAAGAATCTGTGGTGGTGGGCAATAATTGTACCCCTCGCTACCTGAGTGCCATACAAATGGTTTTTAAAAAAAAATACATTTCCATACAATTGTAAAACCCTAACATGATCATACATTCAAGTATGTAAAATAACAGCAACAATAACCTTTTTTTTAACACCATGATGTTAGAGGTCGGGCTGTGTGGACATGTGCGCCTCAAGATCAAATTAGTAGTTATAAAGCACTTATATACTAATAAAGGACTGGCTTATCTAAAGCCAGTTGAGTAGCACTTGAAATGTTTGGCTCTATGAAACCTGATGTACTTATATGATTCTGTTTTCTTCAAGGTTGTGTCTTCCTGGTCGAATGTACTTATTGTAAGTCGCTTTGGATAAAAGCGTCAGCTAAATGCAATGTAATGTAATAAATTCCTCCCACTGTTTGCCACTGCTGTTGCACCCTACTGGCTCACCTGTCAGTGAGGAAGGAGGAGCCTTCATGCAGTGACGACAAAAAAAAGAAAAGAAAAGTAAACTGTTTTTTGTGTGTGTTGGGATGTTCAGTCCAAAAGTCCAGTCCAAAAAGTTCTGTTTTGAGCTTTGAGGAATGCTCACATGTGCCAGTCAAATTTCTTCAGCTCAGTCACGAGCTTCGACAGTTTTGGAGGAATGTGGTGCCGTTTCTTCCCCTTCATCTCAGCCTTGGACCCTCGGTCAGGATTCATTCCAAAGAAAACTCTAAGGAAACAGAAATATGTTTAGCTACACATGCAACTAAATGAATGAAACTGAACTAAAGAGTAACATGCCGACAAAGCTCAGATACTACTTGTCGTGTGGCTCTACAGGAGTGGAGCCGTCTAAAATAGCATACATTTGTTTTCTCCACCATGCCCGTGTGTGTGTGTCCATCTACAGCTAATGTTGCAAAAATACTACTATTACAATAACACTTTGCTCCTGTAAGCTGAGCAACTCAGACAACGTGCTGTTAAAGTCTGCTCATCACCAACATACTATACTGGAAATGTCAGCATAACCCATGCACCTGTGACTTGTGTGGATATACTGTACGTGCACTGAACGATCTCAGGGCACCGTTAACTCAGTGCATGAGTAGCACAGCTAGTAGTAGTCGCTAGTAGCCACGAGTGCTGAAAGAAGTTGTGACGATTGATAACAAAGTTTTAATCTGAAATGTATGTCTAAAATGTATTAATTATCCGTTTGTGTGTCTGTGTGTGTATATGTCTGTGCGTACTGTATATGTGTGTGCATGTGTGCGTCTGTCTGTCTATGTGTGTATGTCTATGTATATGTGTGTGTGTGTGTGTGTGTGCCTATGTATGTATGTGTGTGTGTCTATGTATGTGTGTGTGTATGTGCGTATCTGTGTGTCTGCATGTGTGTGCCTGTGTTTGTATACGTGTATCTATGTGTGTCTATGTATGTGTGTGTCTGTGTGTATCTATGTGTGTATTTGTGTATCTATGTGTGTGTCTATGTATGTGTGTGTGTCTGGGTGTGTGTGTGTGTGTGTGTGTGTATATCTGTGTGTCTGCATGTGTGTGCCTGTGTTTGTATACGTGTATCTATGTGTGTCTATGTGTGTCTATGTATCTGTATGTGTCTATGTATCTGTATGTGCATATATGTGTGTGTGTGTATCTATGTGTGTCTGTGTGTGCCTGTCTATGTGTGTGCATT
>NC_047514.1:18875258-18962758 GCF_902827115.2 Pseudochaenichthys georgianus | reverse complement strand
TCTGTGTGTGTGTGCCTGTGTATGTCTGTCTATGTGTGTGTGTATGCCTGTGTGTGTGTGTGTGTGTGTGGTGTGTCTGTTGTGTATGTGTGTGTGTGTATGTCTGTGTGTGGTGTGTGTGTGTGTCTATGTATGTGTGTGTGTCTATGTATGTGTGTGTGTGTGTGTGTCTGTGTATGTATATTTATAAGATAAACTATATTTGTTGATGATCTGTCACATACATTGAAAACAGTTATTATGCTGACTTACAGCCACAGCCTCAGAAACCTGGAGTCACCCTCGTGCAGAAATCCAGGCAGGGAGGAGAGCAGCACGTCGGCTATGGACGTCACCTTGATCCTTGAGTGCGAAAACATATCTTTGTTTTACTTTGGATGCTAAACAGCAGAGCCACACAACCATTTATATCACAAGGGCTCTTCCACGACTGCAGAGATGACCATTTTGAAGCAATTGCGGCATCTGCGATCCCACCTGTATCTCATTAGCACAGCAACAAGGTGCAATAACATTAACACTGCTGTTCCCTCCCCAAACACAAGTATCTTAATAATAAATCTAACCCTATCAGGCTGCCCCCCCCGCCCCCCAACACACACACAGAAAACTCCACTCTAGTATGATAATAAAACACCAAGAGGCTTAACCGACTCACCTGGAGGTCATAGGCGGTGAAGAGCTGAACTTCAGACACTTCGTCTTTGCGTGCCGCCTTCTTCCTGTACAAGCTCAACAGCATGCCGATCCAACTCCGCGTAAAAGTGGTTCTTCAGGTTGAGGTTCGTTATCCTGTGAAACTCTGCCAACATATAAAATGACTATTTAATTCAGAGTACAATTTATATGTGGACTGAAGGCAGCTGAGATAAACAGAAACATAACATGCTAAATCTGAGTAAACATGCCAAGCTATTAGTGACAAAGGCACACAAAATTATTATATAGTTGTAATATCCAAAATATTTTCACCTGTGATTCCATTGTCAAGGCAGGCCAGCGTTCCAGGGTCTCTCCAACAGGTAGCTCATCATTGATTATCTCATTGCGCTGCAGGGCAAAGGTAGTCTGCATTAACTTTGCAATCAAGGGATGGTTTTTATCTCTCATCTTAACACACACACTAGCATGCACCCCCCGTGCCTCCCCCACGCGCGTTATAGTTTCTCCACTGCAAGGCTTACCAGGTTGAAGACGCCCTTTATCTGCCAGTTGCTTCAGTTTCAGCCTAAAGAGAAAAACAAATTGAAGGTTAGCTGGGTTGCAAAGTTTTCACAAAATGATCAGAGAACAAAAAAGAAAAAAAACTCCCGCCATTTGCGGTTCGAATTTTTGCAACACAAACGTTCCACTTTGAGATATAACTTAAAGCATATAACTTAAAGCAATATAAAATACTGTCTTACAGGTTTAAATCATTTTTCAAGTGAGGCAGATATTAAATCTAGGCTAGCTAACAAGAGCTCAAATCAAACTAACACACCATGCGACACAAAGTGCATTAGATGCAGAAATGAATAACAAATCATTTAAATACTGTGCAAAGGCAAGAGGTAACTTACCAGAGTAGCGCGGTCAAATTCCGGCAGTGAGACTCGAGAGCACGGTGGACAAACTTCTGGAAGTTTGAGTGATTTCATCCGAGGAGCTATAATGGCGGACTCAAATGAACAGCAGTGAGACACGTCGGGGGCGGAGCACATACGTGATGAAGTTAGAGAGATTCAGTAAAACATTTGAGTAAAATCCCCAATATGACCCAAAGTGGAATAATACTGTATGCACATTATTACAAATCAGTTCATAATCATCAGAAAATTTGCGGTGAAATAACTTTTATAAATCTTTGGGTTAAAACAACCCATATTCTTCAAGAAGCTTGTACTTCTTGGTCTTACAGTGCAGTTAGAAGAGAGTTACCTGCCAGACGTCCACGTAATAAAACAAATATTTAACATTAACACAAACTTTATGTTTACCACAAATATCCTTTTTGATTAAGAAATGAGGTTCCATTCCCAAATTAAACACAATGAACCAACCTACCGAGCAGACTTTCAGTGCGGACGGATTCCTGTAATGGCGGCCACCACAGATATTTTTTACCGGGCAAAAGCACCCACAATGCAATGCGCAACCAGTGTTGCCAGATTCTGTGAGGGACACAAGGTCAAGGAAAAAAAAGCCCAAAAGAAGTGAAGTGGGCCACATGAGCACTTTAAACCTATACAGCAACTATTAGAAAATAGCAGATCACAACGTGCCTCAACGCGATGCATTGTGAGCATGGACTGTTTATATAAATATATAAATATGGTTGTGAGCTTGTAGATCTGCTATTTTCAAATACAATCTTGGGGGAAACTTATAATAAGCAGACCTGGCAACACTGTTTTCAACGGAAAAAGTAATGTAAAAGTCGATTACAGTACTTAAACAGTAAAATGTTACACCACATTGGCCGTAATTTTACAGATTTTTCTTAGAGTGCAGCGCAACACCTTCGTCACACATGTTGCCACCTGTTTGTACCATTTTCAGGCGATTTATTATCTGTTCTAGAAAAACGATGTGTTTTTGGATATTTGTGGAGTTAGGTGGTCCGCGAATGTTTTTTTATTGGTTAAGTGGTCCTTGGTATGAAAAATTGAGAGAAACACTGCCCTACATTGATCAGTTTTTTTATATGATAGTGAAGTTGAAACATGGCATGAAGTTTGAGTATTTGGCAGACCAGGTAGGCATCCCTCAGAGCACGCTCATAGATCATTTTTGGAAGTGGATGGATGTAGCCTTTGTGAAACTGAAGCGTGTTGTTAGTTGGCCAGAGAGGGAGCGCATATTTTTCTAATATGCCACCTGCATTCAAGGCTCTGTACCCTAGACTGACTTGTATCATAGATTGTTTTGAAGTGTTCATTGAATCTCCAGGGAACCTTAAAGCTCGTGCCCAAGTCTGGTCAAATTATAAGCGTCACACCACTATGAAGTTTCCTATTGGATGTAACCCACTTGGTGCCATTTGTTTTCTGTCTGATGCCTGGGGTGGGAGGGTGAGCGATGTGGAAATAGTAAATCAAAGCGGATTCTTGACTAAATGTGACCATCACCCGGGTGACCAAGTTCTAGCGGATAGGGGGTTTACAATGAAGGAAGAGTTTGCGGGTATTGCTGGTGTAGAGCTGCTCACACCAGCATTCACTAAAGGGCAGAGTCAATTACCAGCCAAAGACCTTGAATCCTCTAGGAAATTGTCATCTGTGAGAATTCATATTGAGCGTGTGATTGGCCTAATGAAAAACCGTTTTGTTATTTTGCAAGGCACTTTGCCGATTCGACATATTAAATCTCTGAAGGATGAGGCAGATCAGGTAGACAAATCAAGTGCAGATAAGATAGTTGGGGTATGTGCAATTTTGACTAACCTTGGGGGTGGGATTGTATACAAGGAATGCATTTATATGTGTGGTTGCTAGTTCACATGCTTACATTTAGAGTTGACCATGTTATATTTTGTATGTTGATTCTGTGATACTTTACCTAGGATTCCATCCATATTTTCTGTATTATTGTCTTTGTTCAAATATTGACCTGGTGTCTTTGTATAAGACTATGATGGATTTTTTTGTGTTCCATAAATAATACATGTTGCCAACAATATCGTTTCAATTGTAATTTCATCTGGGTTTATGAAGGAGTACAATGATCCACAATAATATGAGAATTAATAATCCTTCTCGGATATAATTATTTATAAAACATAACATGAACACACATTTATAAAAATAAACATGACATTGAAAAACTATACTACACATACTTTCAAAAACATGGCAGAATTGTGCCAAATGAGAGAAAGCGTCAAAGGAGACGGTGAACGTTCACTGTCGAAACGTTCACTGTCTCCTTTGTCGCTTTCTCTTGGTGTTGCTCGACTTGCAATTGTCGCAGTACCACGTTTTGGACCTAGGCTCCTTGGTAATGCCAACGCAAGCCCAGTGGAACCATTGGTGTGTGCATTTCTCATCATCACACCCTAGCATGGGTACACTATCTGCGGAGCCACACGAACAATGACCCTGCTTGTTGCCATGTTCAGTTTGCTTTGTACCCAGTTCCAACTTTCTGAACAGCTCAGGGCGAATATGTCCCTCCCTGTTAAAACAGGCACAGAAGTTAGGGTGTACTCCTTGTCAGGGAAAACTGTGCATACACAACCCAGTCTCACGGCATTTCGTGTTCACCAACACGATTTTTAATCTATTGATTCGTGTTCACCAACATGATTTTTAATCTATTGATTCGTGTTCACCAACACGATTTGCCCCTTTTTTTCGTGTTGCACAGCACGATTTTAAAAGCAATGTATTTCTACTGGTAATGTGTTTCGTGCCTGCAGGCTGCAGCACGTCTTTTTCTCCGGTCGGGTCGTGGAAGACCGGAAGCTGTGTGGTTCATAAAAACATGTTCTTACTCAATATCAAGCCACAGTTATTGCTTTTATTTTAAATCGTATAATTTCGGACTTTTGTTGTTGTCTGTGAGGAAAAGAAATGGGGCTCAGAGCCTCAGGATAATGAAATCTGTATTTTTTAAATCTTTTTTTCCTTCTAATTTGTTATTCTTTTCAAAATAACACAGTTATTTACTCACCAATAACACACAATTATCCTTGCTTTTATTTATTGGTTTAATTCCATAATCTCGGGATTTTTTGGCGTCCGTCAGGAACTGCATTTCAAAATAAATATAACCGGAAACAGACGTAGGCATTTCGAGCGATTACCCAAGATCCTCAGCTATGGTTTTAAGCTCGCTGATTGGATGTGTTAGCCGCAATGCATGCTGGGATTTGGTGTTTATATTATATGAAATCCGGAAAACATTTTAAAAGTATAACATAATACTTAATTCCGAGTGCTCTTGCTTTTCTCTTTGAAAGTCATCACATAACGGCATTGTAATACACGGTTCGGCTGGATTACATATTACAGATCTGCCGTAGTTCTTTATTTAGAGAGCCCTGATGAGAAGACCTTTGGAAAAACTGGAAGAAATGGCGCCGAAACTGCATACTTGACGTGGATCATAAATATATCAACAATTAAACAACATCTTCAATTTCTCTTCACACAATACGTCTCCTTGCAGTATCAACACTAATTCGGCTGACTTTTACATTTGATCTAATTCATAGGTTATATTTACACCATAACGGTGCACAGCTGATAGAAAAGGACTGTAGTTTTCAAAGATATTACTGATTTTCTTTGAATGTAAGAATGTAAATACTGAGTCTGAAATAGTATAGCAATATGCTGTAAAATGATGTGAAAGCATGCATAAAACTATACATCTTCAGATGTTGTACATACACACTAATAATACAAAGTTATTATGGCTGTGTGCACCTTGTGTGCACCTCCTAGTGGTTAAAGCACGTTATTGAATTATTATTTTTATGTTATATTTGATTAAAAAAAATATTAAGAGTACATACTTTCATAGGGGGAAAGTATAAATATAGAAATATAGAATATAAAAACTCAAGAAGATACTATAAGTGATCTCTACAATAAAACAGTTTAGTGCAGGATGTACACAGATATTAATAGGAGGAGGTGCAAAACAGAAAAACGGATTAACCTTTATTTAAACATTAAATATTAAATATTAAGCCTGACAAAGTAATTAACGTCTAATATATTGCTTTCCTGCAATGTTAACTATGTTGAAGCACTTATTTTAACTGATATTATACACATTAATTATACTCTTATGTATGTAGATAGAATACGAAATGTGCAGAATATGACAGTTTAATGGTGGAGGTACACACATATTGATAGATGTCTTGTAATGCACTGTTGAGGAACCTGTGACCCAAGTTTTTCATTCATTGCATAACTACACCGTAGTTGTGTATGATATGTCAATAAACCTTTGAAAATCTTGAAAGGGATGTGCAAAATAGCCATAATATATAGTCTTTAATTAACTATTAGTAGAGAATAACGAGTAATGAATATACTTTATTACTTGTTTCCATTCATGTCAATTGCAGATACATGTTTAGTCTTCTCAAGCACCAACTATCAAATATCTCTCCTGATTGTTGGCACTTGACAATCACCTTACCTGAATTTTACTCAGGTGTAACTAAAGTCTGATTTAAGGGTTGTTTATATTTCACATAATTAATCAGAATCTGCAAAGTAACTCAAATAAATGCAGTGGAGTAAAAATACCAGGTTAACCTCTGAATTGTAGTGGAGTAGAATTACAAAGTAGCAATGAGCTGTCATGTGGGTATATGGCATTAATATAATGCTGCGCATTATGGACACAAGTGATTTTCACCCATTTATTAATTATATGTTTTACATTTGATAACACCAATGTGTTTAATAATGGCAACTTCTAATTGTAGGAAAAACGAAAACGTTCAGTAGAGACGTCCCATAGAACATTTTGCGAAACACAATAGCCAGCATGTGTAGTTCTGGAGGGGTGTTCGATTCCAGTTTTGGATCGTCTGGCGTGGTTTCGTTCCATTTCACACAGCTGTTTGACGCTCTGCGTAACCTTATGGGAACTGTAGTCCTAAACGATAGCTGGGGATTAAGGGTAGTGTAGTGTCTTCGGCCATCCTAAACTCAGAAATGTTGACAATCGCAATGATGCTCGAAATGTCCCTGATAGGCCTACGTCTGTTTCCGGTTATTTTTATTTTGAAATTCAGTTCCTGACGGACACCAAAAAAGCCCGAGATTTTGGAATTAAACCAATAGATAAAAGCAAGGATAATTGTGTGTTATTGGTGAGTAAATAACAGTGTGTTATTTTGAAAAGAATAACAAATTAGAAGGAAAAAAATATTTAAAAATACAGATTTCAGTATCCTGAGGCTCTGAGCCCCATTTATTTTCCTCACAGACGGCAACAAAAGTCCGAAATTATACGATTTTAAATAAAAGCAATAATTGTGGCTTGATATTGAGTAGGAACATGTTTTTATGAACCACACAGCTTCCGGTCTTCCACGACCCGACCGGAGAAAAAGACGTGCTGCAGCCTGCAGGCACGAAACACGTTACCAGTAGAAATACATTGCTTTTAAAATCGTGCTGTGCAACACGAAAAAAAAAAAGGAGCAAATCGTGATGGTGAACACGAATCAATAGATTAGAAATCGTGTTGGTGAACACGAAATGCCGTGAGACTGGGTTGGCATACATGACCCCCAGTGGGCAGCCACACAAGGAAGTCACAATAACTTGCACCAGTCACATACATCTGATGTTGCGTTTGGGTGTAGTACTGGTGTGACACCTTGAGCTCGAGATTATGGTCTAGACAACTGTCTTTCTCCTTGCTCATTTGTTTGTTGCATACCTGCAAGATTGACCTGTGACAAATGTCAGCGATGTGAACAGAACTGTCACCCTACTTTCACCTGCACCCAGCAGCAAGCTGGAGAACAATATATCATACAGTCAGTGGTGACTGGTCATTAGGGGCAGGTGGGGCACAGCCCCACCTAGTGTCAGCAGAAAGTATTAAAAATAATGATTACAAAAAAATGCAAAAAAAAAAATATAAAATATATTTTAAGATCATGTTTAATCTGATTCGTCTGTACATTGCTGTTTTAGTCTGTGTTCTTCTAATTAGTGTCTACAGTGTGTGCCTATTGAGCTGTTTAGAACCATGTGGGACAAAACCCGATCCTGCCCCTCCCTCTCACTGTCTAAGTGAATGGTGACTGTAAAAACTACACTGCGCATGCTCAGAGTATTGTCCTATTTAATGTGTGTGGCAAAAAAATAATGACCAGAGGGGCATAGAGCTGCCATCGCCACCATACGTCATCTCACATAATTCAGAGCTGATTGGCTGTAAGTACGTGTGCCGCGAAAAGTGTGGTGTGTGAAGAGGAGACGAGAGAGCTGCAGTGAGGCGTCCTAAAACCCGGAAGTAAGCTGCGCATGGCTTCCCTCGACCTAAAAGCAATGAGATTTCTCCATAGGATTTTAGAAAATAGCTCAAAATAAGATCTGTGGGAAACAAACCTGTTAGATAAATGCACGTTTTGTTCAGCCGGTTAATATCCACATGTCTACCCTACTTTTATAATTTTCGAATCATAAATCTATTGATTAGATTAGATTTATGATAGACTTTTGAAACTACAAGAAGATAAGGAGGACTTTTACAAAAAAGTAATAGAGATTTTTGTCCAGAGGGATAGGCAAATGGACTTCATCTTCATGTCAAGGTAAGACTGCAATTTTATTGAAAATGGGATCTTACTAAGAGAGAACAATTCAATATTTAAATGATACAATTACATGTTTTGGGTATCCTTTTGTTGAACTGTCTGTTTAAAATTAATTGAAGCATCAGACTAAAGAGGCTTTTGAAAATAATATTATATTTTGATTTAGGTCAAAATATAATATTTGTAAACCTGAAGAGTCAGTGCCAGAGCCTCAGCAGCCATGAACCTCACTGCAGAAGCGTATAGGCTATATAGACATCTACGTTTTTTGTGCCCCACCACTTTTGTACATATAGAAACGCCACTGCATACAGTCGACCCCTAAAACATTTCACACAGTAATGGAACAGTTGTTAAGCATTATTTTGTCCAACTAGTCTCTACATTATGAATTTGTTGTTTGTCTAAACTGCTAAGAAGCTGACAGCTCAGTTAGAACAGAAAGAAATGCAGGCCATAATCACGAGACGCTCAAAAGAGTGTGTGTAAGGCCTACATGAACTGAATTGAAACACTGTCCATTAGTTGATTGATTGACACTGGATTTACCCAGAGCCATATAATAGAAGAGTTACGACATCTCCGTTCACTCCAATGGACCACTTTTTTTACAGCAATGGCGGATCGTGGAGCCTCTCAATCGTTCCCCGGAAGTTAGCGCCAAGGCTGGCAGAGCTGTGGAGTTGCAGCATAATAGACCGTTCGTGACGGACTTTTAAAGGTAAGAAGAAGTTTAAAGATTTATATTGCGGATATTATCAGTACATCTGATTCAAATGAACATGTGTATTAAAGGATGTCAGTGGATTATCCCTAAATTAGTAGATTTAGGGAACGTTTACAGATAACTGATTAAGATAGCATACCGAAGCAAGTTAGCAACACACGTTGAACAGCCTTTTAATTGTAAATTCCGTTCTCTTAATGTCATTTCGTCCATCATGTTGAATTAGAGAAGAGGGGCTTCTAAACGGGATTGTATGCGGGGGTGGAGGGAGTTAAATATTAGATAAATATAACTTTGGTGCGTGTAAGAGTGAGTGTTTTTAGCAGAGCCATATTGTGTCTTTGTGATTCTGTTGATTATTACTTGTCTGTATAATGTTGCAGCTCAGCTGATTTTGGATTGATGGCAAAGGAAGAGGGACTTAAGTGAGAGTGAAAACACAAGGTAAGTTTAATACTACTGTTTTATATAAGTAAACACCTTATCTCCCCAAGGCATTTCCCATCCAATAGGTGTGCTGTGTGTGTATAACCCTTTCTCCTGTCTGTTACTCCCTCTTTCAGCACAAGAACCAGAGGGGGATTCAATGGAGCCTGAATACCTGCACTGAGACCCTCACCCTGCACCCTGAGTCTCAACTCTCAGTGTTTTTCAAGCCTTTCCCTGTTTTTTTGTATTAAACAAAACATTAAGCTTTCCCAATGGTGTGGTTTTCGTTTTGTGAAAAAGTGCAAATGCAGTGTTTGTATATAATTACATCACATATTTTGTTGCTGTTGGTCGTGAAATTGCTCCTGCTGACTTGAGCCAGCCATTTTTTCCTCCGCTCTGTGTCAGTGGGGAAGCCGTACATTTGTACTCCTTTCTCTGAGCGATTTGAGCATCCCCAGGCAGCACAGCAAACCATGGTGGCGACTAGGAGGCAGCACAGCAAACCAGGACAACACGGAGGAAAAGGCACCGACAAACTGCATGATATGCTATTCAATGTTTATTGAATTCCATGTATTTGCAATTGATGTTCCTAAAACAACACATTTAACATCATCATCATCATCATCATCATCATCATCATCATCATCATCATCATCATCATATGCTGCTAGTCCTGCTAGTCCTGCTGCTGCTGCTAGTCCTTTGATAGTCACCTGTCGGTCTCCTGTCCTTTCTGAAAGCCATAAAGATGACATTAGTCATTTAGATAACTTGTGTCCTCAATTACCATGGGATTACTGAAACTACCATGAATTTAAGAAAATGGTAGAAATGAATCCAATCTGAATTGTAAAGCATTACTTTAGATCCCCTCCCTCTAAATGTATCAATAAACATTAGAAAGTGATGCTCCTGACTACCATACAAGTTTAAGAAGATAATATTGGTTTGAAAGAATTCAAAGCTATAAATAAACAGCAACAGGCTCTTTAACCAAGGCACTGTTAGCCTAACATGTAAACTAGTTGTTCACACTAATCCTAATATTATCACTTAATATTAGCAAATTCGATTTTATTTTTTAAAACATATTGATGTAAATACATACACATATCGATTTGTTGTATAAATATTGCAAATCAAAACCTTTATTCACCAATAATTACGTAGTTCTATCTCCTGTTATCAATGCATTCACATTGCCCGCCATGAACTTCCGGGGAACGATCCTCGTCGACATGTGTCACTACCCGATCCGTCCCCCTGCCCGATCGGTACTGCACATGTGCGAGATGGTCCGGAAGTCCGGACGGCAACCCGAGATGGACACTTGACACAGTGGCTTTTAGCAAAGCTCAAAAAGAAAAACCGAGAGAGATGAGTTATTGTTAATACAACGTGACTTCACTATTATTTAACAACTCTTTTTATTGGGTTCTTTTATTTGGGGTTAAGTACATTGTCAGAATAAGTGAGGAATGAATTTAACATATGTTAGACAGCTATCATACTGAATAAATATTTACTGTGAATGTATGCAAACATGTATGGCATATGGCTGTCCAACAGAAGTTAAATCCATTTATCACTTATTCTGACAATGTACTAAACCCCAAATAAAAGAACCCAATAAAAAGAGTTGTTAAATAATAGTGAAGTCACGTTGTAATAACAATAACTCATCTCTCTCGGTTTTTCTTTTTGAGCTTTGCTAAAAGCCACTGTGTCAAGTGTCCATCTTGGGTTGCCGTCCGGACTTCCGGACCATCTCGCACATGCGCAGTACCGATCGGGCAGGGGGACGGATCGGGTAGTGACAGTGACAACATGAACCACGTGACGATAACCGTTTTTGGACTTCCGTTGTCGTAACTCTTCTATCTATATGGCGCTGGATTTACCGACACAGTACAAACCGGAAGTCAGCTAAATAAAGTTATGCACAGTGCTTGCATACTTGTATTGATCTCTATAAATGCATATCTGCATGTAGTGCTGCGTACCTGGACTCACATTCAGGTTCAGGTCCGGACTCAAGTCCAGAGGTTCAGGTTCAGGTCCGGACTTATAAGTCCGGACCTGAACCCATGGCTTGTGTCAAGTTGTGTGAGTAACTAAAGTGAACTTATTGTGAGCTAATTATCAATTGAAAATTAACTCATAATCAACTCAAATTCAAACTCGTCAGATTTATTGTGCTCCCTTCCAACTCGTGTCTACATTTCTCTACAAAGTACAAATGTAAAAAAAACACTTTTTGCCACTTAGTCTACAAATGACTTATGACAGCAACTACAGTGAACTACTACAAAGTTCAAACATTTATTTCATTTACCAAACTAAAGTAACCAAACAGTCCCTGAGCTGACTGAACCTAAATCCATAAAACGTTGCTGAAAGGTAGAGTGTAGAGTAGACTATACGCATTACACTGTTACACACCTACTATACAGTATAGGCTACACTGTAGTGACTGTACAGTCAGAGTGTACTGTACTGTCTGCACACCATGTCTTTTCTACAACTCTACATGTGTACATTATACAGTACATACTACATACATAGTGATGTACATACATACTGTTAGAAATTAAAATCAATGTTGATATGGCGTAATTTTGAATTAAATACACTATTTAATTTAAATCAGTTTTATTCTGAAAAAAACGGAAGTTCACACTATTTACTTACTACTTTTATTCTGAAAATTATTCACTTCCGGTTAGCATTAGCATGTGGCGAAATGCTACGTTTTCAAACTGTGAGTCGAAGGTGAAATGACATGTGATGTTGTACACTGGGATTAGCACTCATTTATTGACGCTGAATAACGTTTATCAGGGAATGTTTAAATAACCACAGACACCAGAATATACGTAAGTGCTAGTTTTTTTGCGAGTCCAAGTACCGGTTCCTGACGTTCCGGTTTTAACCGGACTTGAACCGAAACTTTTTACAAGTCCAGTACCGGTTCGGCGTACCGGTACGCAGCACTATCTGCATGTGAATGCAGAGATAAACTTATCCTCGTCAGACTTCTGGGTTCCAGGATTTAACTTTTACAGCATATCCTCGTGTCTTTTATTTTGAAATATGTTCTTTAACTTCCGGTCCACCGGACTGCTTTTCTTCATTCTTCAATACAAAACGGAAAATTGAATGAAGTTTTTATCAAAAACCAAAATCAGACCGTTTTTTTTATTAGGTCTTCTTGTTATCCGTTTTTTGATTCAGACAACATAAACAGGAAAACGGCTTTGGTTTCACGTTTTTGATTTAAAACGAAAAAAGGCTGGTATTTTCATTTCTCATTTTTTGGTTCAAACGAAAAATCAAACTAACAAAACGTACACTTACCTTTTTTTAAATTAGGTTTTCTCGTTATCCGTCTTTTTATTCAGACAACAACAACGGAAAAACGGCGTTGGTTTCCCGTTTTTTCGTTTTAAATAAAAAACGGAAAAAGGCTGGTATTTCCGTTTTTTGGCTTTTGGTTTAAAGGAATGGTATGCTCATGACACTCATTTTTTAAAAATTATCATCCGATAAAACAGACCAGTCTCTGCCAGTCTCTCTTTTTTTTTTTTTAATCCGATGACATTATCAGTGATTTTAAACTGATTATATACCGAAATAACATCAACACTGTGGGCGCCGCCATTTCCCGGACGTGACGTAATCCATGCGTTTGGTTTTCGAAGACACGTTGATCTCCATGTTATTTACTGTAGTTTCTCTATTCAAATATGCCTCACTGTATCGCGAAATATTGCCATAATTCGGATAGGAACAATCCACGGAATGCTCGGTTCCATCTGTTGCCAAAAGGTAAGCGTAAGAAGTACATTCGGAGGCAGTGGCTAGCGAAATGTGGCCGGCCCGAACCGAGAGATTTACAGGCTCATGTATGCAGCGAACATTTCACATTTCCGGACGACTACTCTGAGAGTATGATCAAACATAACATGGGATTTAAAGAACAACCATTACTCAATGGAGATGCAGTACCATCGGTCTTTCTGGTGTCATCACCGACCAGGACACCAGTTCGGCCAGTTGAGAAATCGCCCTCTGCAAGTGTGAAGCGACGGAGGAGCAGAAGTAGTGCTCGGAGTAAGAATAAGGTATGTTATAGCGCATTTCCATTGCAGCGGCTAGCCCCGTTTTAACGTCCAGGCCAGGACAGTTTTTGGTGGCCTTTCCATATAGCGTAGTACCGGCTAGTGTGTATTTCCCCCCAGTTTTTCCAGCCCCATAAAATCGTGATTCTATGGCCAGGGACAACGAAGCTGAGTATGCTAAACTAGAGAGGGAATCGCTAGCAAGGGTGGTACTACATGCATACATATAGTATCTTATATCATCTTCCCATTATACACACATGCATTTCCAAACATTTGGACTACCTATGTTGCAAATGTATTATCTTTTCAATTTACACACGGCATCTATTGCACGTCTGTCCGTCCTGGGAGAGGGATCCCTCCTCTGTTGCTCTCCCTGAGGTTTCTCCCATGTTCCCTTTAAACTGTGGGTTTTCTTCGGAAGTTTTTCCTTGTACGATGTGAGGGTCTAAGGACAGTGGGTGTCGTATTGTCATACTGATATGTATGGATGAATTCCCCCATCCAATCTCTTCACATTGGTCAAAACTTGTTCCTCTGCTGACGAGTCCGAACTGAAATACTCCACCATATTAACTGACTTTTTGGCACACCCTGATAATAAAGAGTTACAATAAGCTAGCCTTGAAGTAACAAATGCATGGACTAGTTTCTCTGCAGCGTTTTGAGGCAAGATATGCCTGGTATGTGATTTTGTAAATACATTTAGCACACAACTACAATCATAACATAATTAGAAAATGAAATGATTTCATGATTTTTACGACTGTGATATTTTGTTTTCTTTGATAAATGTGGAGTTTAAGCGCATAACAACCCTGCCCCTCCAATCAAGATTTCTCTCTCAGCTGGATGTGCTATCTGACAAACTTCTGAAGGTTTTTGAGAAGAGAGGAGGACAGATAGGCCAGCGTCTTAACTGTATTATGTCAAACATGACTCAAGTAAGAATTCATTTTAAGGAAATTATACATCGAGTCTATAGTGTACACATTTCATTGAGCAAAACAGATTCTTTATTTTCTTATTCCCCTTCACTTAGGTTGATGATGTCGATTTAGGCCGGGATTGTCTTCTCAAGGGGCTGTGTGTACACCTCAATGAGAGAGTTTGTGGTCAGTAGAAGTAATATTTGACATTTTTACTTTTTTGTTGGGCTTTAAAATGTATTTATTGTAACACCACATAGTATATAGCCAAAAGTATGTGAACATCCCTGTTTTTTGTTTAATAGCCAGAGTACACTGAATAGCTAGAGGGCTTTTAATTTAAAACGGATACAGGAAATGAAACATTTTTTATCAGGTCAGACAGGAGTATATCAGATAACAAGGAGGCTTAAATGTACAGAAATCTGACAAAATGTACTTATTAAACACAGGGACTTAGTAATGGGTATATATATGTATTGATTTGTTAGATTTCACTCTGTTCCCTTTGTGACTGTGAACTCTGCAGGCAGAAGATGAAGACGTCATTCTGCGGTACATTGAGGGGATTACAGTGGGACTTTGTTGTCAAACACAATTCCACCATGAGACCAGAGGACAGATTGTCCTGGAAGGCCAACGGGTACTAACTGATGTGGACAACATTGCATTAGCTGCTACCATGCTCTTTGGACTAATGTATGCAATGAACCTGAACTACCCTCCTAAACTGAAGTGCACATTCGAAGTGCTCCAGCAAATGTTAATGGAGCTAGACGGCAACATGCTCTCCAAGAAAGCCCAAGCGTTTAAAAACAAACTATTTGAGTGTGCTGTTGCCATTGACCATTGTGCACTTTTACAGCATTCATACTGGACTTGCACTTCCTTTGCTCATGCTTTTTGCTTGATTTGCATGTTTCAGAAATGTGGGTTTTTCCTGGGGTCATGTGTTTTCAGAATGTACCACTTGTCATGTTTTTCAGAATGTACTAATTGCGCTACTTCAAAATGTCAGTTCTTGTTTTTATTTGTAAGGCAAGTTTATTTATATAGCCCCTTTCAACACAAGGCAATTCAAGGTGCTTTACAAAAATGAAAGACATTCAGACAAAGGCATTTAAAAACCGTTTGGCCACCACGAATATTTTCATCTGCGTCTGGCGCACTTCCTGGGGGCTTGGGAACAACCGAGAAACATCTCAACTTCCGTAAACACAAGTGTACGGCAAATATGGAAGATAAGTTAATTTCACAGCGGGTGGATCTTACTTGATCTGTCCGGCATGTCCCCCATATTCATGTTATGTGTACCGCAATCATTAATATCCTCCACGTTCCAGTATCAAGTGTCGCTTTCCGGGACACACCCCCACACACAATATTGTCTGTTTTGATCTGCTCTGTGTGTATTTACGGTATTTACATGAACACAGAGCGGATCAAAGCAGATACATACACCGTTTTTTAGGGAAAACACTGCGGTCCCACAGACAATATTGTAATATATCTTTAACAATCAACACCTTAAATGGGTAAAGATGGTCGCTTAACGTAGCCTACTACCGTACAACCTGCCTCAGCGCCCCTAAAAGTCGGCACAAGAGTAGACATGCAGCGCCGGACCGATGCAGTAAAGTTCTACACCGCCTGACAGCAGACATTTAGTTTAGTTTATTTATTTATAGTGTCGTGGACAGTCCCCATCGATGAACTGTCACAAAAACAGTAAATGGAGCAGCTTTAGCCGACATGGCTAATTTCCAGCCGTTGTCCCCGGCCAGATGGTAATAGACACCCTTAAAATTACAATATATCAACAGCATTAGTTATAAGAAAATATATAAAATAAAGAGGATAAAAGAGAACAATAAACAACACACGTTACTATATACAGTACATGTCACATATAGCACATCACAATCACATCACAGAAATGAGGGGCAACATCCATGATCACAACATGTAACACTCACGCCATACTTAACACAGACTAGTGTGTGCAGGTGTAGTTCTCAGTGAACCATGTTTTTAAGTGAGCTGTGAAGGTGGTATATGTATATGTATGTCTTTGATTTGAGTGGGTAGAGAGTTCCAGTTTTGTATTGCTGTGACCGAGAATGATGACTGACCAAAAGTACTCTTCCTGAATGGGACTGATAGGTCGCCACGTGTGGAGCTTCTAGTGGTCCGTCTGGTGTTGTTACGTTGAGTAACCAATGAGCTAAGAGGTGGAGGGGCTGTATTGTGCAGGATTTTGTAAACCAGAACGATGTTCCTATACTTTATTAAATCTTCCCAACTCAGGATATTATGCTTGTTGAGGATGGGAGCAGTTAGGTTTCTGGTCCAGTACTTTGAGGGTTTGTTTGTACAGGGTTGCTAGTGACTTCAGTGTGGAGCTGTTAGTTTGACCCCAGCTTGTGAGACAGTATGTAAGATGTGACATGATCATGGCATTCATGTATAATTTGAGAGAATTCAATGTCATTGTGTTTCTTATGTATTTAAAATTTGCTAGGCTAAACTTGACTCTTTGGGTCACTTTTTTGACTTGTGTTTTGAATGTTAAATTAGAGTCAATAATGATTCCAAGGTACTTAACCTGAGGCACAATGTTAATATTTTCACCTGAGATGCTTATATTTGACACAATGTTGCATTTTCTTTTTGTGAAAAACATTCCAACTGTTTTGTTGACATTAAGCTGAAGACAGGAGCGGTGTAGCCAGCTAGTGATCAGCACTAAAGCTGAGGTCAGTTTATCAGCAGCCTTTTGCTTTGTGTTGGCATGCACATGTATCACAGTGTCATCGGCATATAGCTGTGTTTCCACATCAGGACAGACAGATGGCAGGTCATTAATATATAGGGAAAAAAGAAGTGGACCAAGTATTGAACCTTGCGGTACTCCGGTGCTTAAGTCTAGAGCTGGAGAGAGTCGATTATTGACGATAACATGCTGACGCCTACCAGTAAGGTATGATTCAATCCAACTGAGTGTTAATGGAGAGCAGTTAAAACATGACACAATAATTTAAAACAAGACGTACCGCAAACATGGTGCAAGCTCACCCATCGGCTATGACTCCCCCTCCCCACTGAGCTCGGTTTAATGTGCATAACTTTGGGCAAGGTTCATAGTTTTAAATATTGTAAAGTGTAGAGCCGATGAATGGGAGGCGGCATGTTGAGTATGACACTCCACACTTTATTTTCCATTAGTTTACAGAAAGGTAGGAACAACTTCATTACATGCTACTCAAGCTAGAATGATAACAAACCACAGGTGCGCTACCTAAAGGCCCTGACACACCAAGCAGTCACCAGAGGACTCGCCGACGCCGGCTGTTGCGTCGCCGTGTTCTCCTGCGTCTTGGCCATGTGTCGCGCGGGAACACACCGCAAAGACTTCAGTGCGTGAGTGGCAATAACTCTCCTTACCAGCACACGGCGGTAGTGTGTATTCGTCATTCAAAAGAGGCAACAAATGGAAGACAGAGAAGAAGAACAGACCGTGATATAAACAAACAACAAATAGCGTGTGCGTTCCATTTTCACTCTCGTCCATCGCTCTGTATTAATGTCATGTGGATTTTCCATCATGTAGGCGTTGATAAAAGCTCATTATAATGTTGTGTTATGTGTGTATGAAGGTACGAAATAAAGTTTTGCATTGCCTATCCTGCTATTTGTATTTATTCTTTTAATCACAGTGATAAGAAACAATAACAATGTGCCTACATAACTGTGAGTTGCAGCCCTAGCATTAGTATTGGTTATAGTAACAGCTACAACATTAAAATACTTCTAGGCAGATTGAGGAGGATAATGGGAGAATGAACAGAGGGGCAGAAACATCCATCTGAATAATAATAACTTTATTTGTATAGCACCTTTCATACAGGGGATTGCAGTTCAAAGTGCTTTACATCAGTAAGAAATAAGATATAAAATCAGTGTAAAACAAGCAGCAAGAGCAAAGCATAAAGTGGGATAAAATAATTATATATATATATTAATCCCAACAGGCCACCTTGTTTATGGTTTGATTCAGTTTTAGTGTAATATATGAAATACATGAATGAATGATGAAATGAGCACATAAAGTGCAGACATACTATAATTATATTGAGGTATGAGACTAATCCTGCAACTGTATAGTTCTGCTCCACAACAGTTAGAGAATGAAGAAACCATCACGTATGAAAGGCTACATGTGAATAGAGGGGCAGAAAAACGGCTTGCACATTTACATTTCAATCTTTAACAATGAACAGCGGTAGTCAGTATCTCATTTAGTATCATCATCCTGCGCTTCGCCGGAGGCCTTCGAGTGCTGAGTGTGCTTGGCCTCTCTCCGAGCGGTGCCGGTGTGGTGCAGATGGTGGATTCTGCCAGGGGAGTGCAGGGCTCAGCATCAAAGTGGAAGGACTCCTCGGTGGTGCTGGTCGAGGTTTCACTGCTGGTGCCACCGGGGGTTGATTCTGCAGCCACCGGACGTTCCTTAAATTTGTTTAAATAAATTCACAGTTAGTTGGATTTAATACCATGGCTTCTTAAAACTGTTTACTAAGCATTCATAACAAAACAATACCCTGAAATGTGTGTGCCATTAGTTTGGGGTGTGGTCAAGTGTGAGAGGCACATTGCAGACACATTGTGATGCTCTATTCAGATGATAAAGGCATACTTCTAGAAGATTCAGAACACTACAAAATATAATCAAGACATATCTGATCATGTATTATTATAGGTTAAGATAAAGCGTTATTGATCCCATGGTGAATTTCATAAGCTACCCAGCAGTATATCATGTAATTTCAATTAGCTCCTCCTTTACCAGCTGCAACATTAAGGTGATGAGCACATCAATGATTCTAATACAATAATATATTATTCTTTTATTATATATATTATTTTTTATCTATTCGTGTAATATTATATTTTATTATAATGTTATGTTAACTTTGAAGCACTTTGGCAAACCCTCTGTTTTTAAACTGTGCTATATAAATAAAGTGGATTGGATTGTTGTTATATTTAACACTGTAACCACCAAATGAATGAAAATAATGTTTTTGTAAATGAAAGAAGCAAGAAACACTTATTTGTACTCCACAAATAAAATAGTTACCGTGATGGTGAGGTTCGAAGTACTCTCCTTCCTTCTTGTGTAGGGCTCTAAAAACTGCAGCCTGGTTATGATCCACTGCTGTCTGCCAGTCCTTTGTGCTCCACAACTACCCGAAGGGACACGTTTCCTACCGGGTGTACAGGCAGTCGGACCCATAGATATATATAAACTGTTTATATATATCTATGGGTCCGACTGCCTGACCCGATGCATGGCCGATTCAACATGTTGAGCTAGCAACTATTTTCTTCACAATTTAGCATCATATTGGATAGGGGCTGAACCTATCCTGGATTGGAATTTTTCCGAACATTCCCCTAGGAGGACTTTCAAAATGGCTGACTTTCTGGGGGGCGGGGCTAATAAAAGCCTATTTGAAATATGTGTGCAATCATAATAGCAATATGTATACAGCGTTTCGTGAATATTGGAAAAACTATATGAGAGCAGTTTGGAGCAATTTGCGCCATGTAAATCGTCAACAATGGTGTATTCGCTGTTAGCTTACGACCTCCACGAGTGCTTTTTCAAAAATGTGCTCCTTAATTAAGTATCATATTGGATAGGGGCTAAACCTGTCCTGCATTGGAATTTTTCTGATCATTCCCCTAGGAGGAGTTCGCAAGAACGTGCGTGCAATGGCTGAAAAACGCACATTTTTCAAAATGGCCGACTTTCTGGGGGGCGGGGCTAATGGAAGGCAATTTGAAATATGTGTGCAATCATAATAGCAATATGTATACAGCGTTTCATGAATATCGGAATAACTATATCCGAGTAGTTTGGAGTAATTTGCGACATGTAAATCGTCAAAAATGGTGTATTCGCTGTTAGCTTACGACCTCCACGAGTAATTTTTCAAAAATGTGCTCCTCAATTAAGTATCATATTGGATAGGGGCTAAACCTCTCCTGCATTGGAATTTTTCTGATCATTCCCCTAGGAGGAGTTCGCAAGAACGTGCGTAAAATGGCTGAAAAACGCACATTTTTCAAAATGGCCGACTTTTTGGGGGGCGGGGCTAATGGAATGTATTTACAAATATATCCGCAATTCCATGAGGAATGTCTGTGCCAAAATTCGTGAAGTTCTGAGAAACTATGTTACTACCACACAATAGGGGCGCTAGTGAGCAGTTTTTTTGAAAATGTACGTTTTTTTTTTACATTCTTCAAAAGGTCGTGGGCTGTGACGCGTGTCCCAAGTTTTGCGTACCGAAGCTCATTTTATGCTATCGCAATTTTTTTTTAAAAGTACAGGCCACGCCCACAATTGTCATTCGTTGTGACACTTTAAATATAAGTTCATACTCATCCTCAGAGTATGTGTAAAAAAATTAAAAAAATATTTCGTCCATCGGTTCATGAGTTATACATTTGTCATGTTTTTGGCGCCCCCTATAGTCCACAATGGAAATTACTTTTGGTGCCTATTCCCCAATACAGACTGAACCTTACCAACAACATTTGTGTTTTTTTGGTACATTGTTGATGACTTATGAGCATTTCTATCCGCCCCGCCTTTTTGCAAACACGTTTAGAGTAATGACGGCCACATTTATCGACTGAACATGCTCATTTCCTACGATAATGTGTCTGACCCTCCAGCGATACTGTATACTGAGTTTGGTGTTGAAAAACAAAAATTTGAAATTTAAGTGAATATTTAACTGTTTTTTAAATTATGCTAATTTAAAAAAAATGTAGAGCAGGTCCACCCGATTAAGTATGAAAAATGTCAGGTCATTTGGAGTTACGGTGCGACTTTGTACATTTTTCCAAAAGCGGAAATGGCCATAGGTGGCGCTAGAGAGCATGTTGGACAATTTGAACACATTGAGTCAAGAATAATGTATTTTTCACCGATTCTGGAATCTGTGCAAAATTATACAACTTTTTCAGCGTCCTAAAGGCCTCAAAAACAGGAAACGCTAGAGATTTAGTTCAATATTATCATTTCTTGTACTGTACATCTTTAGTTAACAGGAGCAATTTCAGAAAGTTAAAATGTTCTGAGATTGAATTATGCTTCACTACAATGTCACAACTGCAGTTATTTGAAGCTCTGTTCAATCATTATTTTCTACATTTGGAAGCTTATCCTTGTGACAGTCTGTTTTGTAACAATTTTGTCAACATTTGTAACTATTACAATTATTCCACAGGCTTGCATAGAATATACTACATGATATTCTTATGTGCACTAACGTTTCTAAAACATTTGAATCTAGTGACACAAATGTTTAACTTGCATACTGTACCTCACATTTGCCTGTGTAGGCCTTGGCGTGCATTACATCTCTGTAAGTGGTTGGAGCTCAGGCAACTTCGCTGCCATCTTCTCAAAATAAGGCCAGTACCTGTAATGACTAAATCAATTAGCTTTTCCAGTTGCATGATGGCATAATAGTAAAAAGATAAACCAGGTCCTTCAAATTACCAGTAAAATCCTTGTAACCAACAACAGCATTTATCCAAATGAATGCTGTGAGGAAGTGCACACACTCCCTCACTAACATGTTGGTCTTAACTATTTGTTTGTTAAGACAGGTAGTACATGTTTTTTCTGAGTTGCCTTTATTTCAGTTAAAGTTATAAAAACAGTTTACATAGACAAACTAATAAAATGCATCTAAATTCGTTTGTCAGTCTGTAAAACACACAAGCACCAAGTAATCACCATTTCCTTTGTTCAGACCTGGAGGCCATCTTGTCCCAGTGCTCAAAGAGGGAGCACGCCTCCAAAGTACTCCTTATATGTGCCATATGAGTAGGCGGAGTCTTGGACGCGATTGGTCAGGAAATGTGTGATTTTATGAGTGTCAATTAAGTTAAAAACAATCCGTTTTAAGCAGACCTTGTTGTTCTTTAAGATATCATATTTATGGCGATGCAATAATGAATTTACTTAAGCCTTTAGGGTTTTATTAAAGGTAGACAACAGTGTTTAATTTTGTATTTAAGCCTTCACTCTGCTTTTAGAACCATGACCTGATTGGCCAGGTTGGAGTGGGAAGGCGGGCCGTCTCCTATAAATGTGGTTGGGAAGAGAGGGGAAGGGGGATTCGTTTTTGTTCCTTGCTGGTGAATGCAGCACCAGGCATGCAGCTTGTGTTTCTGTGGAATAATGTGGAAGGCTAAGAATAAAACGCCTGTTTATTTTTGCAAGAAAACCCTCTCTCCACGTATCGTTCTTTCACCTGCACCTCACATCGTAACAATTGGTGGCAGTGGTGGGATGGATGAGGAACAGTCAGAGTCATATGAAGCAGTTAAAGCAGCAGTGTTCATGAAGTTTAATGTGACTGAAGAGACTTACAGACAGCGGTTCCGGAGCACCATTTTGCCAGTGGGAGAGACTGTAAGAGAAACCTACAACCGTATTAAGGGGCTTTACAAAAGATGGATGAGACCGAACAGCCGTACTAAGGAGGAGATTGGAGAGACTATCGTTTTGGAGCAGTACCTCCGTGTGCTTCAACCAGACATCCGCACCTGGGTCAAGGAGCACAATCCCCAGACTGGGGAGGAAGCGGCAGATCTGGCAGAACGGTATGCAGCGGCCCACAGGGAACCTTCAAAGAAAAGAGTGACTGTTGGGAAGCCAAGGTTTGGGGAGAGCAAACCTCACACTTGGCCAACTGTTGAGAGCGTGGACACTAGTGTTGGTAAGAAACCTGCATATCCAAACTTAACAACTGTCAGCAACCTGGTCACAAGGCTTCATTGTGTCCATTAAGAAAGTCTAAGTCGGTTGAGATGTGTTCAGTACCTCGTGCAGAAAGTGTGGACCATGCTAATGTTACTGATAGTGGAATTGTTCCACATAGACATGTAGTAGATGTCACTGTAAATGGTCAAGCAGTGAAAGCCCTAGCTGACACTGGTAGTTCACAAACCTTGGTGAAGTCCAGCTTACTTAGCAATGCAATAGCTGATTTTGATGACAGGATAAATATCACATGTGTTCATGGTTGTGAAAAAGATTACCCAACTGCAGATGTTATCATTGAGGTTGAAGGGCAATCCTTTATGCTAACTGTTGGTGTGCTAGAGCACCTAGCTTATGACGTGATCCTTGGAGATGATTTGCCAATCTTAGACCACTTGGTACAGCAAAACTCACTAGCGTACTCCTATGTAGCTACGCGCTCTATGACTAAGGGGTTAGAACCTTTGCCAGATGCAGATGATAGTTTGTGTGAAGGGGGTGATAAGCTTAAGAAAACAAGGCGACAGCGCCGTCAAGAGAAAAACAGAAATCACGATAAGGCTAAATGCCCTGAGCTTACTCTCCCTGTAACTCCCCTCATAGAGCCTCAATGGCAAATCCCAGATAACTTCCGAGAGAGTCAGGAGAATGACCCATCTCTAAAACCTCTATTTTCAAAAGCATGCAAAGTAGATGGGGAGGAAGATGCAAACGCAGGGGGGCGCTGGAAAATATAATTGGGGATCCCTTCATTATAAAAGATAACCTTTTGTATTTGGCAGACATAGAGAAACCTAGGCTAGTCATTCCTAAAGAGTTTCGCCAAGTAATCCTGCATGTGGGTCATACTGTGCCATGGGCTGGGCATCTGGGGCAGGCAAAAACGTATGACCGCATTGCTCAGCGTTTCTATTGGCCAGGATTATACAGAGAGGTGATTGATTACTGTAAAACGTGCCATGAGTGTCAGGTAGTGGCTCCTACGAAACTTTCAAACAGAGCCCCTCTACAACCATTACCAATAATGAGTGTACCTTATGAAAGAATAGCCATGGATATAATTGGTCCTCTGCCAAAAAGTAGCAAGGGTCACAGGTTTGCCCTGGTTATTTGTGACTACGCAACCAGATATCCAGATGTCTATCCGTTGCGTTCCATTCAGGTCAAACATATAGTGCGGTGTTTAGTAGAGCTATTCTCTAGAGTGGGCATCCCTAAAGAGATCTTAACAGATCAAGGTACCAACTTTATGTCCCATCTGATGAAGTCACTGTACTCGCAACTTGGGGGTAAAGGGATCAGAACAATTACATACCACCTTGAAACTGATGGTCTGGTAGAACGTTTTAATGGTACACTGAAACAAATGTTGAGAAAATGTATTGATGATACTGGCAAAGATTGGGATAAATGGTTGCCATTCCTTTTGTTTGCATACAGAGAAGTGCCACAGGCTTCAACTGGTTTCTCCCCTTTTGAGTTGTTATATGGCAGACAGGTCAGAGGCCCTTTGGACGTGCTGAAGGAGAACTGGGTGGCTGGTGAGGCAGTGGCAACAACAACCAACAGCATCATCTCTTACATTCTGCAGATGAGAGACAAACTGGACAGTTACAGAGAAACGGTCAAAGAACACATGCATGAAGCTCAACATAAGCAGAAGGTGTGGTACGACAAACGTGCTCGAGAAAGAGAGCTGAAAGCTGGCCAGAAAGTCTTGATACTGCTCCCTACAGGGCCAAGTAAGTTACTAGCCAAGTGGCAAGGCCCTTATACAGTAACCCGAAAGGCAGGCCCTGTGACCTATGAAATTCTCTGTCCTGATAAAAGAAAGTGCAAACAGTTGTTGCATGTAAACCTTTTAAAAGAATATCATGACAAGAAAAACCAGAAAGCAGGTAGAGAACATGTTCTGATGATCCAAGATGTCCAGCTGGAAGAAGAGGATGCGTTGGAAACAGAGGAGGCTGACATGGTGCCGCACAGAGAGAAGTGTAAACCCCAGGCCCCTCCGGAGCATCTGAGTTTGGATCAGGGGCAGCAACTGGGTGAGCTTAAACAATCTTTCCCAGCGTTGTTCTCAGAAAAACCTGGACGCACTGATGTGATAAAGCATAACATTATATTGAAGGACACTAAACCTGTTCGCCTGAGGCCTTACAGGATTCCTGAAAGAATTATGGAACCACTGAGGAAGGAGGTGGAGTTGATGTTGGACATGGGAGTCATTGAACCATCTAGAAGTGAGTGGTCAAATCCTATAGTGCTTGTTCCTAAGAAAAACACCACTGAACCTCGATTCTGCTCGGACATGAGGAAGCTGAACAGCATTTCCTGTTTTGATTCATACCCAATGCCGCGTATTGACGAGATACTGGAGAAGTTGGGGAAAGCTAAGTACATCACAGCTTTAGACCTCTGTAAAGGTTACTGGCAGGTGCCTCTTGAGCCAGCCTGCAAAGAGTATACAGCTTTTCAGATTCCAGGAATGGGTTTGTTTCATTACACTGTACTACCCTTTGGTCTTCATGGAGCGCCTGCAACCTTTCAAAGATTAATGGACATTGTTCTTAATGATTGTACCAGGTTTGCAGCAGCCTACCGAGATGATGTGGTAATCTACAGTGAATCCTGGGCAGAACATCTGCAGCATCTTAAAGCTGTGTTGGGCAAGATACAGGAAGCCGGGCTGACCCTGAATGCCAACAAGTGTTCCTGGGCTCAAGAGGAGGTGAAATACCTTGGATACCTGGTTGGACGTGGGCAAGTACGACCACAAGTGGAGAAGGTAAAGGCCATACAGGTAATACCCAGACCCCAGACAAAGAAGCAAGTGAGGTCCTTTTTAGGCCTGGTGGGGTGGTACAGAAGGTTTATTCCCCACTTTGCTACATTAGCTTCCCCACTTACTGATCTAACAAAAAAATCTCCCACTAAAGTGGTGTGGAATGATGAGTGTGAAAATGCCTTCCAGACATTAAAGAGGCAGATCTGTCAAGCTCCTGTGTTGCAGAGCCCGGACTTCACAAAACAATTTCTTGTGCAAGTTGATGCCTCTGGTGTTGGACTAGGAGCAGTGCTAGCCCAAGGAGAGCCTGGCGAAGAGAAGCCTATACTGTTCCTGAGTAAGAAACTGTTTGACCGTGAAAAAAAGTACTCTAAGGTGGAAAGAGAGGGACTGGCTATAAAGTGGGCTATAGATTCATTGAGGTATTACCTTCTTGGAAGAGAGTTTGTGTTGCAGACAGACCACAGACCTTTGAAGTGGATGCAATCTAAGCAGCATCAGAATGCAAGGATTCTACGTTGGTGCCTAGCCCTCCAGCCATACCAGTTCACCATACAGTATTGTCCCGGTAAGAACAATCTTATAGCTGACTATCTTTCTCGTTTGCCTGACCTGTGCAAGCCAGAGGGGTAGGAGGTGTGAAATGCGAGGAAGCGCACACACTCCCTCACTAACATGTTGGTCTTAACTATTTGTTTGTTAAGACGGGTAGTACATGTTTTTTCTGAGTTGCCTTTATTTCAGTTAAAGTTATAAAAACAGTTTACATAGACAAACTAATAAAATGCATCTGAATTCGTTTGTCAGTCTGTAAAACACACAAGCACCAAGTAATCACCATTTCCTTTGTTCAGACCTGGAGGCCATCTTGTCCCAGTGCTCAAAGAGGGAGCACGCCTCCAAAGTACTCCTTATATGTGCCATATGAGTGGGCGGAGTCTTGGACGCGATTGGTCAGGAAATGTGTGATTTTATGAGTGTCAATTAAGTTAAAAACTATCCGTTTTAAGCAGACCTTGTTCTTCTTTAAGATATCATATTTATGGCGATGCAATAATGAATTTACTTGAGCCTTTAGGGTTTTATTAAAGGTAGACAACAGTGTTTAATTTTGTATTTAAGCCTTCACTCTGCTTTTAGAACCATGACCTGATTGGCCAGGTTGGAGTGGGAAAGCGGGCCGTCTCCTATAAATGTGGTTGGGAAGAGAGGGGAAGGGGGATTCGTTTTTGTTCCTTGCTGGTGAATGCAGCACCAGGCATGCAGTTTGTGTTTCTGTGGAATAATGTGGAAGGCTAAGAATAAAACGCCTGTTTATTTTTGCAAGAAAACCCTCTCTCCACGTATCGTTCTTTCACCTGCACCTCACATCGTAACAATGCTTTTTTGCTTTATATCTACTGGATGTGCAAGAATTAAATAGATAACACATTTGACACAAAACACTTCGAATTTTTGCAATAGTTATAACTACCTGCAGGCAACATCCATGCAAAAGAATGTTGCATTCGCAACTTCAGCCAGCTCCTTCTGCAGGAACATTGGGTAGGCATATATTTCACGGTAGTGATTTAGGCCTTGTAGCAAGATGCCATGTCTGCACACAGCTATTTGCAGGCCTTCCTCATCCACCTTGGCCCTGGACTTGTATGAGGTTTCTCTGCAAGCTGTGAAGGTTGCCGGTCCACAAATCACAACTTTTCTGGAATAGACACAATCTGTTACATTTAACCCTGTGCTAAGTAAAAGAAATAAAGGGTTAGTTGGTAGAATAGATTCTTACACTGGTCATCTGGCTCCTGATTTTGACGACAAAGGCAGACACTTTACTGTCCTGGGCAATGAACAGTCCATCAAATAGAGACGGTTCATCTGTCCTGCGAAATTCGAGAAATAAATTGTAAGCAACATTATCATACATACATAAGTTTGATTGTGTCCTCTATTTAATGTGGACAATTTGCTTTTGCAATACATTTTTCATAAATGTGAATTTGATCTGTAATTCTGTGTAAAGCCTTTTGTCACCATTATTTAACATTAGTGAAAAGTTGACTGACTTCTTGTAAAAAGGTAAAAATAAAAGTACATCCTTTATATTGCTGGGCATGGAATAGGGCAGAGGAAGGCAGAAAAAAAAGTTCCTGGACAATTTAATACATTTTTCATGAAGCGATTATATCCAAAGCTGGTTCTTAGCTCCAACATATCCAACTAACGTCAACCATTTAACATTTTAAAGTTGAGTTAACTTTACAGGCATCATATACAATAATGTTTATGAATTTAATTATGGGTTATTACAAACCAAATATTTTAAATTGTAGATTTGGGGAAAGTTAAACATTTCAGCAAAGACATTCAGCTTAGTCAATAAAACGACAACAAAAATGAGAATATGATTTCACTGACCCTCTGGACTTCTTGAAGCCATAATGCTTTCTATTGCCATCTACAGCAATAGCCAGCATGTCCTGTGTCAACCCTGTCTCCTAAATATTACGTTCCCACAGAACTAAACTGCATTCTCAATTACGTTAAGCAAGAAACGTATTTTCTCCCATGTTACGTTCGTTATGAACGTATCTTAAATACGTTTATTTTCTACATATCTTCTAGAAACATATTTCTCCCATGTTACGTTTGTTATGAACGTATCTTAAATACGTTTATTTTCTACATATCTTTGCTATTTATTGTCTTGCTTATAATAATGATAATAGTCATTTATAAATATCATTTTAGAGCACACATTTGAAATCAGTAGGCGAGGCTGTAATTTTGCCAGCTGTTACTCTCATGAGTGAGGCAGAAAATAATAGTTTTTAACATGCCAAAAAGCTGCTGTGTTATTTATTGCACCTCAAACATTAAAACAAATCCAGAGTTACGTGTTTCTGTACTTCCTCTAAGAAGAAAGGACAGTAACAGAAGATCTCTGTGGCTTCAGGCTTGATCGCCGTTCAAATGACAGCGTTGGTTTCCCCAAAAGTGGGCGGGGCTGTAAAGTGACGTAGATTTTACTCTCATCTATTATTCAAAACCATTCTATTTATTCTAACGTAAATTACATGCCAGTGTTTTATGTTTTTATTTTAAATCGTATAATGTCGGACTTTTTTTCCCGTCTGTGAGGAAAAGAAATGGGGCTTCGAGCCTCAAAATACTGAAATCTGTATTTTTGAAAATCTTTTTTTCCTTATTTACTCAACAATAACACACAATTATCCTTGTTTTTATTTATTTTACTCATGAGCGAGGCAGAAAATAATAGTTTTTAACATGCCAAAAGCTGCTGTGTCGTTTATTGCACCTCAAACGTTAAAACAAATCCAGTTACGTGTTTCTGTACTTCCTCTAAGAAGAAAGGACAGTAACAGAAGATCTCTGTGACGCCAGATGTGGTGTTGTTAATGCGATATGATATCCGAAAAACATTTCAGTTTAGGATGGCCGAAGACACTACACTACCCATAATCCCCAGCTATTGTTTGGGACTACAGTCCCGTTGACAAACCCCGTGATTAATCTTCAAGCTCTGTGATTGGATGTTGGAGTGGCAGTGCGCCAAGGTTACGCCGAGCGTCAAGCTCTTTGAAATAGAACGAAACCACGGCAGACTATTCAAAACTGGACTCGAACGCCCCCCCAGAACTACACATGCTGGCTATAGAGAGGCGAAGTCACGCCCATCTACTTCCGGCCCATGGGACCCCGGAAGCGAAAAATTAACATTGAATTCAATGGAGAGAGAAAACGTATCTTTTGATCCCGTTTGAATTGTGCCACGAACTACACATATGATGTTTGTCAATCTTAAACAATAAGTTCCATGTCAAAAAAGTCACATTTTGTCGTAAAACTGTTGAAATATAAGACTATGAAAAATACGCGACTACAAATCCCAAATCCCATTCTGGCTCGCGTAAGTGATGTCACAGGCGATAATGCTCCAAGTGGTTGCGACTCGTAATTAAAGCGAAGAAGAAGATCTCATAACTGATTTATTCCCTCCAATAAATAAGAGATTGCTAAAAATAAATTCACTTTTACAATATGCCTGTGTGCTTTGTACCAGGTTGTAATCACATAAGTGATCATACTTATAGATCATAGCTCATTCTATCGCTTCCCGTCTGATGAAAGGACCAGGAGTCGTTGGACCAAACATATCAGGTAATACACATGTTGTGCATGGAACACAGTCAAGCTAGCTACATAGCTAGTAGCGAGCACGTTAGTTAGCATCACATTACTTGGCCTTGTCATTTGTATTAGCCTTAACATGAAGTGAACCCAAATGTTAAACAGTAAGAGTAGTCATGATGGTAAGTATTTTGTGAAACATTTGAAGAGGAGCCTATCGCCCCCTCCACCAGGTGCTAAGGGGGCGGGAGGTAGGCTAACGGCAGATTAGCATCTGCGATCTTTTCTACTTAATGCTATCTGCTCAAATGGTTAACATTGAACATTAAAAGATCAAGCAGTTCAGGGAGAGTCGAAGGAAGGAAGGCAGGCAGGCAGCTTTGCATGACATTTATTTATTTATAGAAGGACCATGCATACAAAAACATTAATCTCAGCAAAGAGAAGAGATGCAATATGCCAGATTATAGCTAATAGCTAATTTCCATCTGTGGTCTATTCTTCTGGACGTGTTTCATTGTGATGATAGTGAGTCAATCTGTTTGTTGGAAAGACAGTAGTTGAGTGATTACTGAGAGAACATTATTAAAAGAGATAATTCTTTAAAGTGTTGTTACTGACCTTTTTCTCTTTTATTTTCTTTACCTCCCCTGTAACCGCTGAGACCCTGAGGAACATGCACACTGGACTGACCTGCTCTGGCAACCTGATTTCCACTGTACGTAATAGTATTTGGTTATGGTATATTATTTATATACATCAAAGGCACAATGCACCCCCCAGAGACACACATGTATTGAGTGTGATATTTTGCATAGGTCAAGTGAAATCCTCTTTACATACTAGAACACTGTAGGAGTGGCAACTTGTTTTGAAATTGAATTTTTAATATCCGATAATGAAGTTGATCTGTTTTCTTTATTCTTCTCTCTTCCCAGCTCCATCCATCACCATGCTCTGTTCCTGCAGGTCCTGCTTGCTAATCAATGCTTTATTTTTTTACACAATTACAAACAAAGTCAATGTATTGTATGACATGAAGTTGTGCTTCATTCGTAGTCAATAATAAATTCATTCTGCCTTCAACTGCACAATGACTGTGGACTGCACCGACATCCATGTAGCTGCCCCCCCAGTAAGATGAACCAAGCAAAGAGGGTCGCCATCATGCCCAAGGACATCCAGCTGGCCCGCTGCATCCGCGGAGAGAGGGCTTAGACTGACCTGAGACCAGCACACCCAAACACAACGGCTCTTTTAAGAGCCACCTACAGTTTCAAAGAGTTGCAATCCTACGTTATTATAATTATTAAACTGGTGCATGTGTCACTTAGTTTACTGAACCGTGATGAATGAAAGAAATGAGTGAGGTAGTGGTTTAAATAAGTTACAAAGACATTAATATATGAGTAACAGGTCAGTGTAAACACAAGCTTCTGTCAATTATGGATCACTCAAACTATTTATATAAAAATATGTAATAAAGTTCTAAAACAAGTATTCGGTATATTCCTTGATAGCTTTTGGAGAAGGTTGTTATTAAGTTTACTAAAATCTATCGTTTCAACTGTTTCACTTTATAAAAAGGAACAGGTGAGTAGAGCATCATTGAGTTTCTTATTCTGTCAGTAAATTATCGAAATGAAATGTTTATCATTATTTTATTCAACCCTAAACAAATTGATTGTACCTTTTTAATAATGACCTTACATGGTTAAGTTAAATTAACTTCAGAAAATCAAATCTGTTCTGAGAAAAAACTAATAAATGTTTAAAGATAGCAACTTGCCATCCCACTGAAAAACAGTCCGTAGAGATTTAAAGGCGTAGTTGTAGTTCAGTCCAACGTTTCATTTGGATTCATTTCTCCAACAGTCAACTATTTTCATAAAGAATATATATATTTTTCAAAGTCAACTTTATTGTCAATCTTACTCAGTTTGTGTTTATAGACAGAGATCAAAAATACTTTTAAATCAAATAAAATTATACAATTTACAGATATGTATACAAATATATATATCCTATATAATGATGGTGGACACTTCACCTCCAGCAGGGCAGATGGCTGCACAAGTCCATCGGGGGATGCTCCCAAAACACCGACTCACTCACAAAGAGACCAGACTCGAACACTGTATCCTGATAGGCCTGCACAAAAGCCTTCACCCCTTCGGCCTCGTTTACAACCCCCCAGTTGACAGCCATGACTCCGTCCAAGTTGTACCCCCCGAGCACCCTCTTCATGAGGGACGCGCATGGAGTGGATGAAAAGTCCCGACCGCAGCACAGCACCAAACTTGCTGGCTGTCAACCTGCCCCGCCTGTGTAACTGCCACTTTGTCCGCTGTCCTCCGGTGGCTGTCTGGATGGCAGCTTGCTGGTCTCTGCTCAGTCGCATTGAGGCAAGAATTGCCTCAAGCCCCCGACCCCCATGCCCCTTCACCAGCTCCGGCACGGTGACAATGGCCTGATGTTGAGGCCGCGGCTCTGGCTCAGGTGACAAAAGCCATGCCATGCCACACTGTGCGCCCCTCAGTGCAGACCTGAACCAGTCTACATCCTGAGTGGCGATGTCTCTGGCCAGTGGGTTGTATGTCTCCTCTCACTGTTGGTAGAGTTGAGACACCGGCTGGACTACTTTGGAAGTGCCAGGCTTCCTCCACTGGCACTCAACATCTGTGGAGCGATCTGCCACATGGCACATATTGCCAATGCTGTAGCGTGGCTGCATGTGTACATCCCCCGTGCACAATCACAGACAGCGCTCTGCATCGCGCCATCGTCTCCCATGCAGATCTGTACAAATAAAGTAAGTACCATGTTTGTTAGCATGCTATAATAGATTGAATGAGCAATAATACAAGGATGGTCCGGATCTGGGGGTGGGAGGGGTTATTTTTCCATAGTTTTGTCTGATTGTTGTTATTGTTTGTTTTTTCTGTATTTTTTGTAATGTGTGTTGTACTGGTTGTGATTGTACATTGTATTTTTCTAAATGTGTATGAATACATTTTTGAAAAACATTTGATCAACAATAAAAAAAGGACTTGGTCAGGATCTAGACTCAGTGTGTAGTTTATTAATTAATCAATGCTCTCTACATTAGGAAAACACATACCAGTGTACCCGAGGGAGTCACACACAGCTGTGCCTGGATAACCAAACAAATTGACAAGATAACCAAAACCCTTGAATCTACACATAGCAAATAAACTCAAATGACACAACGAGATGTAAAAGGAGATCACACATACAGTATAGTCGATATAAAACTGGCCGCTTCAATCTGAAGAGCAACTAAAACAAAACACGGGAGTTTACCTTGTTCTTATGAACACTAATGTTATCCACAGCATACACACAGACCACGAAGTTCTAAAGGAGAACACTAGTTACTGAAACAAAACACGTTAGTGTACCTTGTTAGCTAATGTTAGCTAGCTGACATTAACGTTACACATTGCACTCATATTACTCACCAACATCTTGTAAAGCCGGTCCCGCTGCTCTTACAGAACCGACTAACTCCCCTTTCGTGTATGTACAGCTCTCAACGTGTCCAGACTTGTAGTCACCTCGTTTTATACTTTTATTCTCATTCTGAAAGAAACAGGTGCAATTTGCTAACGTGACGGCCATCTTTGTGATGGTGACGCGTATTGTGCGAGACCAAGAGACCTGTAGTTCACTCAGCGGTTTCACACAAAAAAAATTGTAACTTCACAGTTTTACGACACATTTTAATTTTTTTGACTTGCAAAATATTCTTTTAAATTGACAAACATCATATGTGTCATTCGTGGCACAATTCAAACGGGATCAAAAGATAACCTTTCTCTCTCCATTGACTTCAATGTATAATTTTACGCTTCCGGGGTCCCATGGAGGCTCCCGGAAAGGGAGGGACTTCGCCTCTCTATTGTGTTTCGCAACATGTTCTCTATGGCACGTCTCTACTGGGAATTGTAGTTTTAAAAGACATTTTCGTTTTTCCAAAAATTAGAAGTTGACAGTATTAAACTGTGTACAGCCCTGGAGGTTTAGGCAATAGGAAACACATTGGTGTGTACACATTTAAAACATGTAATTACTACATGGGTGAAAATCGCTTGTATCCATAATGGGCAGCATTAATATATATTCTACTCCACTACAATTCAGAGGTTAACCTGGTATTTTTACTCCACTACATTTACTTTAGTAACTCTGCAGATTCTGATTAATGATGTGAAATATAAACAACCTTTAAAGCAGACTTTAGTTACACCTGAGTAAAATTCAGGGAAAGCTGATTGTCAAGTGCCAACAATCAGGAGAGATATTTGATAGTTGGTGCTTGAGAAGACTAAACATTTATCTGCAGATCTCTATAAAGTATATTAATTACTCGTTATTCTCTACTAATAGTTAATTACAAGACATCTATCAATATGTGTGTACCTCCACCATTAAACTGTCAAATTCTGCACATTTATTATACTATCTACATACATAAGAATATAATTAATGTGTATAATATCAGTTAAAATAAGTGCTTCAACATAGTTAACATTGCAGGAAAGCAATACATTAGACGTTAAGTACTTTGTCAGGCTTAATATTTATCTGTAGATAGATACCCCCAAAGTGTTTTTCTTATTTGAAAGAAGACCTTAATCTACAGTATTATTTAATGTTTAAATAGAGGTTAATTAGTTTGTATGTTTTGCACATCCTCCTATTAATATCTTTGTACATCGTGCACTAAACTGTTTTATTGTAGAGATCACTTACAGTATCTTCTTGATTTTTTATATTCTATATTTCTATCACAGACCTTCTACTTTCCCCCTATGAAAGTATGTACTCTTAATATTTTTTTCATCAAATAACATTATTCAACAAAAATAACATTATTCAACAAAAATAATTCAATAATGTGCTTTAACCACTAGGCGGTGCACACAAGGTACACACAGCATACTAATAATAACTTTGTATTAGGACACTTATATATAACATCTGAAGATGTGTAGTTTTATTCATGTTTTTACAGGATATTGCTATACTATTTCTCATGCTTTACTTCTACACATTAATATCTGATTTGTAAAACATCACAGACAGAAAGGCATATCCGTCATTTAATGGTAAGCTATTGAAATTGTGATTCCATAGGTGTGTCTCCCATCACCCAAATTCCCTGACTATTCTCTCAACTCAGTATTTACATTCTTATATTCAAAGAAAATCAGTCCTTTTCTATCAGTTGTGCACCGTTATGGTGTAAATGTAACCTATCTACCAATTGGATCAAATATAAAAGTCAGCCGAATTAGTATTGATACTGCAAGGAGACGTATTTTGTGAAAAGAAATGCAAGGTGTTGTTTAATTGTTGATATATTTATGATCCACGTCACATATTCAGTTTTGGCGGCAGTTCTCCTGTTTTTCCAGAAGTCTTCTCATCAGGGCTCTATAAATAAAGAACTACAGCAGATGTGTAATATTTAATGCAGCCGAACTGTGTATTACAATGCCGTTATGTGATGACTTCCAAAGAGAAAAGCAAGAACACTCGGAATAAAGTATTATTATTATTTTTTATTTTATTTTCGGATATAATATTGCATTAACATCATATCCCAACATGCATTGCCGCTAAACATCCAATCAACGAGCTTCAAGCTGAGGATCTTGGGTAATCTGTTCAGTGGGTTTGTGTGTATCCTCAAAATGTCCCTTATAGGCCTACGTCTGTTTCCGGTGACTTTATTTACGGCTAAAAAGCCCAAGATTATAGAATTAAACGAATAAATAAAAACAAGGATAATTGTGTGTTATTGTTGAGTAAATAAGGAAAAAAAGATTTTCAAAAATACAGATTTCAGTATTTTGAGGCTCGAAGCCCCATTTCTTTTCCTCACAGACGGGAAAAAAAGTCCGACATTATACGATTTAAAATAAAAACATAAAACACTGGCATGTAATTTACGTTAGAATAAATAGAATGGTTTTGAATAATAGATGAGAGTAAAATCTACGTCACTTTACAGCCCCGCCCACTTTTGGGGAAACCAACGCTGTCATTTGAACGGCGATCAAGCCTGAAGCCACAGAGATCTTCTGTTACTGTCCTTTCTTCTTAGAGGAAGTACAGAAACACGTAACTCTGGATTTGTTTTAATGTTTGAGGTGCAATAAATAACACAGCAGCTTTTTGGCATGTTAAAAACTATTATTTTCTGCCTCACTCATGAGAGTAACAGCTGGCAAAATTACAGCCTCGCCTACTGATTTCAAATGTGTGCTCTAAAATTATATTTATAAATGACTATTATCATTATTATAAGCAAGACAATAAATGGCAAAGATATGTAGAAAATAAACGTATTTAAGATACGTTCATAAGAAACGTAACGTGGGAGAAAATATGCTTCTAGAAGATATGTAGAAAATAAACGTATTTGAGATACGTTCATAACGAATGTAACGTAGGAGAAAATACGTTTCTTGCTAAACGTAATTGAGAATGCTGTTTAGTTCTGTGGGAACGTAATTTTTAGGAGACAGGTTACCTGTGTGCATGCTGGGCATTTAAAGGGCTCCACCAGGCACAGATCTTCTTGTCGGTAATTACAGAAGGCAAACTCCCGAAAGACTCAGTGGAAGGTATCGCTACAAATTCTGCCTGTCTGGAAACAAGAATGGTATTCATTTGGTTAATTAAAAGTTTGGAAGTTTGTTATTCAAAAAATCTTGAAAACCACATTTTATTCTTACCCTTCCTGTGGAAAGCGATCGATGTTCAAGCATTTTTATAAATACTTGCTGGGATAATGCTGGGCTGGCCAATTTCATTTGCTCGAATGATGTGAATACATCAAACTTAAAAATAATTTTGCAGCTGCTGGTTGTTGGCCAGTATTTGTATCCAAGCAAGTCACCTATGCTTGGGGACCATTTGGTGGAACAAATTGGACAGCACACAGAAGGCAGGCAAACGTTGTATGGACCTGACAACAAATATAAATGTGCAATTTGACAGGTATCTATGCAACGCAGGACAAAAGTATAATAGTAATCCTGTAAACTTCCGACATGGTGAAAATGATGCCGCTGTATATGTAGTGCACATTAGGAAACCATGGTAAGGGAATATGTAATAAATGATTTGAACCCACCTTGTTCAACTTCACAGAGTCCATATTGGCCACTTTCATCCACAACCACTAAGGATGTGGGAGGAATAGGTCTGTAAAACCCATAAATCATGGCTTCCCTGTCATGTGTCATGGCTTGGCTCTCAGCCACAACAAACGCGCGACAGAAACGAGGGCGTGAATAGAAAAAGAGAGTTTATTCACTGCTGCTGAAGGACACAAACAGGCGAAACAAACGACGAAACAAGAGGTCAGCTGGTCGCACCCAGCCAGGCCACTACCAGTTTTTTGTGCCATTTTTCTGGATTTATCTGTCAATATTTACAGCGTTGCTGCCCATAGTGATAGCCCTATAAATCTACTACCAAAAAATAAACATATGGAGATGGGTTACTATTTAAACAAATGTGCAAATCTATTTAGGAACCTATCCATGTGAACATATTTTAAGTGGGGGTGGACCTCAAATCCTATAGGAGGGTCCGGGGCATGCTCCCCCGGTAAGATTTGTTTTTAAATGTTGGACTTAAATGCATCAATCTGGTTCACTTTGAGGGGGAAATAAAGAGAGAGACTACACCCACATGAAACAGAACTGTATACATTTAAATAATCATAAAATCATAATAACATGGCCATAACCAATAACATACCATATCCAATATGAAAAAACATTGAAACTTGTTTATTTATTTGTTTTTGGTTCATTTATAGTTGTGAGTGTGTCTGGGCTCCTGAACCAGGCTCACCTGTCTCCCCCTTCTCCTCTTTGAGGCAGCAGCAAAGACTAGTTTTAGCTCTCAACAAGTTTTTTAACTTTATCTTACATTTTTTCACCTAGTTAACGTTTTTTTATTATTATTCATGCATATTTTACTAATCACTCCCCCTTCAAATGGAAATATGTGTTTTCATGAATGGTGACCAAACCCTGAGACGCACTGAGAACTAAGTTAACTATCTAAACACTCAGCAGAGTCATTTACCTCACCTGAGCTGTAGTTATCAGTCTCTCAGTCTGACTGGAGAGGACTCTCCTCCACCTTGTTGTTGAAACAGCTCCTTATATCCGTTAGCGCAGCTAGTTAGCACCAGATCCTAACAACAACAATAGCCTACGTAACCAGTGCGCGCGCTTTCTCTCTCGCTCGCTCGCACCACACATACACACGCACCCTCCCGAGCTTGAATGACACACAGAGACCAATCGAGGGCATTAGTGTATGGTCTGTATTAGCAGGGTTGCCAACTTTGGGTACCTGGCTGGAGTGAGATTTTGGTATCATGGGTTTGATTACACATATGCGCACGAAATGACTGCTATCGTGTCAGTAGCGGGACCTTAGCATATAGGATATATATACAATATATACAAATACACAATATTGGACACAGACTATAAAGGGCACACAGTTTCATTCACTAATGAAAGTCAAACACATGTTTGTTTCCACTGTTTTATTGTGTGCATAGGCCTGTCGCGATAAGCAATTAGTTGACTTATCGTACGATAAATAAAAATGAACTCGATAAATTGCCATTTACTAGCAGTTTGAAAGGATGTACTTGAATTATTATTATATATTATCATTATGTCAGTGGTCTAAAATGGTCATACAACAGTGCCGACAATATTATCGTTTATTGCAATAATTTCCGGGAAAATGTATCCAACAAAATTAATTATCGTGAGATGCCTATACATGAAACACACACACACAAACAAATGTACAGACTTACTCCAAACTGCCAAATATATTAATTAACACACTCTCACTCTCATACTCTTTGACTCTATTTTGGCCTAGTAGAACAATAAGCAGCAAACTTTTACTTTTTATCATTTCTACTGGATCTTAGATCTGCGCATGCGCAATACGGGTCGGCAGTGGTGGCCACGGAGTATTTTTGTTGGGTAATCTATGGTAGGGCTAACTCATACAGTGGTGGGGCTCAAGTCAGTATTTGCAATGTAATTACATACACGCTCCCCTTGACAGTGAAACGCCACGCTTGAGGTTTAGATTATTTCCTCAATCCAAATTGAACTGTATGAAATAAAAAGGCACATTTGTCATGTAGTAAATAAAAAGGGCGACCTGGAGCCAATCCTGCAATTTCCCCACAAGTGAAAGAGTTGACATGCTGAAAACCCAACCCCTGCAGGGGGGTCTGGGGAGATTCTCCCCCAGGAGATTTTTTGAAATACTAACATAAAATACACATTCTGGTACTCTCTTGAGAAGAAAAATAAATACATCTATTACTACATATTTAAAAAAATGAATGCCATTTTAGTTTTGTGTTACTTTGTTCTGAAAGCTGAACCTGCTGCTCCTCACAGAGAGAAGAGGGAAGAGGCTGTGTGAATTACTTTACATTGTGGATAAGGGTGGATAGCCCCCATTGTTCTGTGTGTAAAAATGAAAGACAGCTCACATACAATCATCAAACCGTGGGGTCTTATTTCATTACGTGTTGATATCTATCAACACGTAATGTTGTATCGATGTATAGAGATGTACTACAGCAAAAGTATTCTCCGTCGGGACTTCCTGCAACAACACCACGTCGTTATCGTGATTCTGATTGGTCAGAAGACATTATCAAAGATGTTCTATTGAGAAGACGATCACTACGTGATAAAAGTTTTCAAAACCGTTTCTAGTCTTCGGTATTCTTGTTTTGGCGTGAGAATAGTTTGGCCAGCGTGAGAGCGTGAGATTGAGAGTGAAAGCGTGTGTCACACGCCAGATGCGTGAGAGTTGGCAACCCTGGTATTAGGGGTGTAACGGTTCACAGAAGTCACGGTTCGGTTCGTACCTCGGTTTGGGGGTCACGGTTCGGTACGGTTCGGTACAACAAGAAAAAGCAAAGCAAAAAAAAGTCCCAAATGCATAATTCCAGGTTTGTTGTTATTTATTTTTGAACAGTAGTGCAAGTTTCAGTCTCAAAATAAGGAACTCTGACATTTTGAATAATTAACTGTATTAAACAGTTAAAAACAAACCATAAACAGTACCACACACACTCAGATGGCCATATTATCTATAATGGCTGATGTCAAACAAAAAGGTTTCATCAAGCTGTAAAACTAAAAAGAATGTCTTACATCATAAATAATAAGAAAGTGTTTCAAGACCGCAAAGTCGTTGAAAAACATATGCCAAAAGCTTCCGTTATTTATTTCGGTCTCTCGGCTTTCATGTCTATTGGCTTCTTAAAAACAGCGGGGATCAGCTGTTGAACTGCTGTTGTCTTTTGCCGGGCTCCGGTGATTGGAAAATCTGGGTGATGCCTTCTGATATGATTTAGCATGTTTGGCGTGTGTGGCCATTAGCATACCGCACCGCTGTAGAACAACGCCGACACACCGTCCTCGTCGGATCCACCACTCGCACACTTCATCGTTATTGTAGTCCACAGGGAACCCGAAATGTTCCCACACAGCTGATTTAAAAGAAGCAGGTGGGTTCTAGCTCCTGTGTTGTTATCTGAAATCGCCATACTAACTTTTCTTCTTCTTGTATTTAGTTCGTTTTGTTGTTGTGTTTCTTCTTGTTCTTCATTTGTTGTTTAAGGGCGGCTGGCAAACAGCTTTTAGGCGCAATACCGCCCCCTGGATTATATATAGTGTAGTGGATGCTGCCCTGAAGGACAGACTTTTTTCCCACTCGTAAAAAGGCGTATTCGCCGTGTGACTGCATGTGCCGAACCGTGACGTCCGAACCGTGACGTCCGAACCGTGACGTCCGAACCGTGACGTCCGAACCGTGACGGTACGGGACGAATACAGATACCGTTACGGCCCGTCCACACAGCGGCGTGCGTTGACGTTGAATGGGGTGACGTCACTTTTAGCCGAAATGCATCGTGGGAAGCGACGTGGAGCGTAGCTGGCGTGGCTGACTGCAAAAGTTGAGCAATGTTCAACTTTTGACGCCTCGGCGAGGTGTCCGCCAATCGAATCATATGCCAGTACAAGCTCTAGCCAATCAAACCGCTGCTTGTGTGTCAGGGGCGGGAGATTCATGTGATTGGTTGTTGGTCGAGTTTCAGACACGCCCGCCGGCAAGCGTCAGCGCACGCCGCTGTGTGGACGGGCCGTTACACCCCTAGTCTGTATGAAAGTGGCCATGTCGGCAGGCCACATCATGTAGTAGACAGCCAGTCACCCTCTGTGAGGCAGAGTCAGACCCACCAGCGTTGCGTTCACAATACATACATTAAAAAAATCCTCAGGCCAGCAGGCCACTTAACAGGCCAGGCCATCGGGAAACCTCCCGGTGCTCCCGATGGCCAGTCCGGGCCTGGCTGGTCGTGGCTGCTCTTCGCGTTGCGTCCTCCTGCCAGAGAGAGAGAGAGCGAGATCCGGACCAGTCCTTTATCCGGCTAGCTCCAGCCGCCAGGTGTCCTCAATCCCCGTGAGCACAAACAGTGGAAGAGTCATTAAAGGGCCACACACACACACACACACACACACAGACACACACACACACACACACACCACCAGAGATAGTGAGGCAGGGGTCGTCACACCCCCCCCCCCCCCCCCTTAAAGTCGGTGTCCCCAGGGCCACCTGCACCACAAACCAACCCCATCCCAAACCAAAGCAAAAAGTCATGGAAAACAAAACCACACATATGGCACTCCCCCAGAACCCCAATGAAATACACCACCTTCTCACAGCAATCCTCGCCTTCAGCACCCAGCCACACCTTTAGCAACACCAGTATCTGAGAAGCACTTCTGGGCAGAGCGAGACAGATTTATCACAGTATGACAGTCAATATATACATCAAGGTCAAACTAACAACTACTTAGTGCCATGGAGCACGTGACAGCGCGTCAGCAATAACATTGTCGGATGCCCTAATGTGCCTAAGATCAAGGTTGTAAGCCTGAAGAAACAAAGACCACCTCGTCAGCCTTTGGTTGGGACACTTCATTGAATGCAAAAAGGTCAGGGGATTGTGATCTGTGTAAACCAAAATTGGTCCTCCTGCTCCCACATATACAGTGAAATGCTGCAACGCCCAAATGAGTGGTAACGCTCAATCACCGAATAATTCCTTTGGTAACTGTTACGTTTCTTTGAAAATAAACTGACGGGTCTCTCCACCCCCCCTTGTCAACCTGGAGCAGAACCGCACCGACTCCCACCTGGCTTGCATCTACTTGGAGACTAAAAGGATGATCAAAACATGGAGCCGCTAACGCCTGTGAGGAGCACAACAGAGACTTAACACTATCAAACGCTCTCTGACAGTCGACCGACCAAGTATATTTTACTTTAGCCCTAAGAAGTTCAGTCAGAGGAAACACTGTAGTCCTGGTGGAACACAGTCCAAGCACCGGACCACAGCATCAGCAGTTTTGTATTGGAGACAGGAACGTTTAGTGACAATCGCTGCAGCCAATTTCAAATTAAGGAGCTCTGGCATTGCAGCTCCAGTGGCGGTTCTACAGGGTGGCAGCTGCCACCTCAGAAAAATGCCTTGCCACCCCAGCTGCCACCCCAGTTGGCAGCTTTGTTTTGAAAAAAAAGTTGTGGCTCATCGGACATTTATGAGAGAAAATCTCTAATGTCCGAGTGCAAGTGAATGCAACACAAGACCCGAGCCTTGTAACCACTCCCCCGGCCCTGGAACGAGCGTGGAAATATGATTGGCGGCGATTTCATTTGAATGGGGGACAGCGCAAAACGAGAAGCATTTCGGATCCAAGTAGACGGAAGGAATGAGGTATTTGCGGTCAGTGGCAGCGCCACGGTATGGCTGGGGTAGGCTACAGGCTACAGCCATACCAAGAAATGGCTTAGCCCCACCATGAAAAATGATGTTAAGGTAAGCAAAATAAAGTCCGCCAACTCGCGCGGATTAAATTGCACAGACAGCAGTTAGTAAGATTGATTTCAGTAGCCACTTGTCTGGAAATACCGAAGACTAGAAACGGTTTTGAAAACTTTTGTCATGTAGTGATCGTCTTCTCAATAGAACATCTTTGATAATGTCTTCTGGCCAATCAGAATCACGATAACGGCGTGGTGTTGTTGCAGGAAGTCCCGATACATCGATAAGACCCCACGGTTTGATGATTGATAGGTGTGTGGGCCGTCTTTCATTTTGACACACAGAACAATGGGGGCTATCCACAATGTAAAGTAATTCACACAGCCTCTTCCCTGTTCTCTCTGTGAGGAGCAGCAGGTTCAGCTTTCAGAACAAAGTAACAAAAAATGAAATACCATTCATTTTTTTAAATATGTTGTGTAGTAATAGATTTATTTATTTTTCTTCACAAGAGAGAACCAGAATGTGTATTTTATGTTAGTATTTAAAAAAATCTCCTGGGGGATAAACCCCCAGACCCCCCTGCAGGGGTTGGGTTTTCAGCATGTCAACTCTTTCACTTGTGGGGAAATTGCAGGATTGGCTCCAGGTCGCCCTTTTTATTTACTACAAGACAAATGTGTCTTTTTATTTCATACAGTTTGTGACGACCCCTCCCCCCTTCTGCCTGGCTGTGCTCTGGCAGGTGCTGGGAGTGTTGTCCTGTTTGTGCCCGCCCATCTAGAGGTGGAGCCTCAAGAAGGTATAAAGGTTGCTCAGCTGCAAGGATCAGTCTCTGATTATGATCCTGGCCTGCTGCAGCAACCTCTAGCCTACCAGCCTGTGTTAGGTTTGATGCACCCTCAAAACATGCTACAACACCCTTCCACACACCCACACACTGCTGACACTACTGACAGTCTGATTTCTTACGTACACTATTTCATCAGAAGTGTTTTTCTTTAACCTGTTAAATAAACAGATATTTGGCATTTTAACTCTGTGTGGCCTCCCTATTTTTTCCAGCCTTAAGGGCAGGGTTGTACGAGTTCAATTTGGATTGAGACAGGGAAATAATCTAAACCTCACGCGTGGCGTTTCACCTGTCAAGGGGAGCGTGTATGTAATTACATTGCAAATACTGACTTGAGCCCCACCACCAGTGGCGGCTGGTGGAAAATATTTTTGGTGGGGCTGTTGATATAGTGAGTAAAACATATTTTTTTTGGGAGAAATTACCCCTTAAATTAGGACTTCTGGTGATGTAATGGCGCGTTTCCAGTGCAGCGCGGTAGCTCGCTTTAAGCGTGCCGAGCGGAGCCCGTTTTTGGTTGCGTTTCCACTTGGCCTCAGTACCGGCTAGCGGGTCCTAATTCACAGTTTTTCTGGCCCCATAACATCGTGGTTCTAGGGCCAGGAACAACCAGGCTGAGTTGGGCTGAGTATGCTAAACTAGAGAGAGAATCACTGGCAAGGGGGCTACAACTACAACAAGATGAACATATTTTACCGTGATTTAATTGTAATACACGTTTCAAAATGATGCCGAATTAACAACATACTGATACCGGTTAGTAAAACCATGAATTAATGCTGTGACAAGTCTGCAGACAGATGGCAGGCGAAAAACCCTTTAAAATGCATGTTTTCTAAATGGAGCTTCGGCTAAGCTAACGTTATTAATGCTCCAACCGTCCACACTCACAACAACGGCCTATACAGACATAAATAAAGCCAGCGACTGTATTCTCCATGACACAGACAGTCTGTGGTTTGTACTTGTTTAACTTTTGTCTAGTTTCTGAACAGATCATATCTGTCCCCGGCTGTTTGAAGAGCAAGCATGGGAAACAAAAGACAGCATTTACCTGTTTGCATCCAGCTAGCCACGCCTTTCTGGTGTACCAGCTACGCGAGAAGCCTCGTTGATACGTTTTGTCTTTTTCACGAGCTTGCTGTGATATATACAAATCGGGTTGGTCCGGTCCAAGGTCTAAGCAACAGTTTATCTCCCAAACTTCTCCTTTCGAAAGGATTGGAGATTAGCTCTTGAACGGAATTGGGCGGGGACCGAGGTCCGGAGACTCCACCTGCATATGAAGCCATCCTCATCAACTACTGCCGTATTGCGTCACCCCACCGGATACGAGTCACTAGTGTCCAAACTACTCACAGACTGGACCGGGCGCTGACATTGGCGCCCGGTGACGGCCCGGTGACGACGCTGATTGGCTGAAATTATGTTTCGGCATCATAGTTAGTTTACAGATAGCAACAGTCAGCTGCTAGTGGCTGCTGCTGCACTGGTTGAGGGCTCCTTTCTTACCGCCCAGACGAGAGAGGGTAATGACCATAGACTGTATATATAAAGGTAATGACACATGGGCAAGGCCAGGCAGGAAACATGTGACTTATCAGTAACTTTAGACATCGTCGTAACACAATTTTAAACGACATTTTATTGTAGATTATACATTTTACTGATACCAATTATATAATATTTACCTTGTTTATTAAAAATAAAATAAAAATATATATTTTTTAAATATATATTTTATTTGTTTTGTATGTGAGAAGAGGTGGGGCGGCGGCCCTAGCGCCCCTATGGGCCGTCCGCCACTGCCCACCACTGTATGGGTTAGCCCTACCATAGATTACCCAACACAAATGGTCAGAGAGCCTGTCAAGCCTGTCAAGTTTTGCTGTACTCAGCATTGAATCAAAACGCACCATAGCTTTAAATCTTAATCAGTTTGTGAGGCGTTTTGCTGATCAAGATGGTAATCGCCACATTCAGCTGTATTAGGCATGCCAACTTGATGCTCTGCTCACGGATTAGTCGATGAGAATAATAAATTATTAAGATGATGACCTTACGTGTGTATAATATTGTGCTTCTTTGTGGGGCTCTGCCCCCAAAAAACAGTTTCAAGTCCTGAGAAAGTCAAATAAGACGATGTGTAAAACTACACTGCCTAGCCAAAAAAAAGGTAACCACTTTGATTTAACTAGGCTAGTAGGTAAGGACATTCCACTGGATAATAACTGCAGTGATGTATATGTTTTAGCTGAATACACGTTTTTTAACCCTAACTGATGCAGTTAGTCACTTCTTTAATGTTTGTTCTTTCTGATGTAAAGTCAAGGTTGTAACTGTTTGCAATCAAGTTGTGGGGCGCTGAACTGTTCTTTTGATTCTTTTGATATATGATAGTAATTACTTGAGGGTGAGCAAGCATCTTGAGGAACATTCATCATTAACTCCTCCAAAAAATATAGTTTATTTAATAATAACACTGAATATGTGAATCATAACAGTGATTGACAGCTGATAGGAATAATATGATTGTTAATATTATCATATTCATACAGACACACATCGATGAGACAGTTAAGTAATCTACTTATTGCAGCAGTCTGCATAGATTTGGTACCCCTGGTATTGTTCAGTTAAAATTCATTAAACGATGTGTGCCACCTTATATTTATTTATATGTAAGGCTTTAATGATGTGCCATAATAATGTCACCTAATGTTATTGAGTTAAAATATTAATATTGTGGCTTTCCAAGTTAACATTGATTGATATGACTGCGATTAAATCAGCATATACTTCTGCCAGGGGATGCCACCCCTGAAATTCTCCTGCCACCCTCTTGCCACCCCATGAATATTTGTCTAGATCCGTCCCTGTGCAGCTCTGAATTTTTGTTCACTTTTCAACTGTCTTTGGGTCCATGTTGATACAGTGGGTGTTTCTTCTGAGGATGCAGGGACAGTGAGAGAACCCAACCAACACATTCTCACTCCCAACTCGACCTATGTTGACGTCAGGGTCCCTGTCGTCACTTTCCAACGCAAGGGGGGCCCTTTAGCGTCGAATTTCAACTTTCGGGGATGTCCATAGACTTCTATAGAGCTCCCTGAACGCATGTAGTAGACGAGTTGAGATCGTGGAGAAATGCTATCCGCAGATCCATTCTCACAGCGTTTATCAGCCTTTTACCTTACTCAATATCAAGCCACACTTATTGTTTTTACTTTTTTATTTTAATTATATAATGTCTGACTTTTGTTGCCGTCAGTTAGGGGGAGAGTAAGCGCTCAGAATACTGAAATCTGTATTGTTTCATCGTTTTTTTCTTCTAATTTTGTATTCTTTTCTAAACCACACTGTTATTTACTCAACAATAAGACACAATTATCGTGTTATTGTGTTTATTTATTTGTTTGATTGTATAATGTCAGACTTTTGGAGTCTGTCAGGACCGACAGTCGGAGCAGCTCATAGTAGTTGCTTTAGAGAATTTTACACCCGGAAGTAAGTATTCTCTCCGCTTTGCTTGGCAATCCCCGTGATTAGTCCTCAAGCTCTGTGATTGGATGTTTGAGTGGCAGTGCGCCGAGGGTTACGGCAAGCGTCAAACAGCACTTTGAAATGGGATGGAACCACGGCAGACTATCCAAAACTAGACTCGAACAGGTCATGCAGTGGTGTTTATTTTGTAAATCATTTAGTATAATCACACAAATTCTGTGTTTTATATAATTCTGCGTTCTTTATTTATTGAATGTTCAATACCTGACAAGGTCAGAGATGAAAAACTTGAGTCGCAGGTTCCTCAACAGTGCATTACAAGACATCTATCGATATGTGTGTACCTCCACCATTAAACTGTCATATTCTGCACATTTCTTATACTATCTACATACATCTTATAAGAGTATAATACATAAGTATAATATCAGTTCAAATAAGTGCTTCAACATAGTTCAGTCAGACAACTCACGTGTTTCTTTAACATGTTTATTAGAAGCAGCATATAGTTGAGTTTGGCGACTAGGCTCGGCCCTCATCACTCCACAGATATACATAGCACGATGAGTGATGATTAAATAACTAACCCCAGAGCCTACAGGTGGAAGCAGGGGTGGTGGTGGGGCAGGCAAGCAGCAGCGACGTAGAGGTAGCTGCAGCAATAGCAGCAGCAAGCAATGCATGGAGAGAGATCTGGCAGGTTAAATAGAGCGGTATATTAAGGAGACTCTGTTTGGTTGGTTGTAGAGTGGCAAGGGGCGTTATGTATGAATGCAGCATAAGTGCTCGAGTTGACTGCCTGAACTAGCTTGCAGGCTTCGCCCCATTTAACATTGCAGGAAAGTTGATTGTCCAGTCCCAAAACAAATTATGCAATATATTAGACGTTAAGTACTTTGTTAGGCTTAATATTTATCTGTAGATACCCCCAAAGCTTTTTTTCTTATTTAAAAGAAGACCTTAACCTAAAGTATTCTTTAATGTTTAAATAAAGCCTAATTAGTTTGTCTGTTTTGCACATCCTCCTATTAATATCTTTGGACGTCCTGCACTAAACTGTGTTATTGTAGAGATCACTACAGTATATTCTTGATATTTTCATCTATATTTCTATCATTGACCCCCTACTTTCCCCCTATTTTGTATGTATTCATAATATTTTTATGTTTTCATCAAATATAACATATCAACAAAAAAATGCAATAATGTGCTTTAACCACTAGGCGGGTTAAAAAAACTGTCAAGTTTACAGTGTTAACACAATAAAATATGCTGCTGTTTAGTTTAGTTTAGTTTATGATGGATGTATTTTGTTATCACACATATATTGTTTTTATATTTGTAACACCAAACCGACAGAAAAGATGGTCTTAACATGACCCAGTGGTCTAGTTAATAAAAAAATATATTATCAAACATAATAATAAAATGAACTCTTATTTTGAAAATACAGCTTCCTGTGTTCGAATGAGCTGCTCCGACTCTTCGGTCCTGACCTATGGTCCTGACCAAGAGGCAAACTCTGGGGCAGAGCCGGGACGCCAAATAAGGAAGTGCCACAAACTGCAGTTCATCTATTGGCAGATAGGTGATGGCTGCAGAAAGGATGAATTTCCATAGACCCCCATGTTAAAATGCCCAACTTTACAGCAGAAATAAACATGTTTCTGCCCCTGGATACAATAAAAGTATTCGGGAAATAGTTAGATTCCGCCTTAACGATTATTTATTGTTGAGTGAATTGTTTTATAACTGTTATGGAAATCTAGGACCCAACACGGCTGGGGAGTACAAGTCAAAGTGATCAAAACAAATAAATGGTGAATCGGACAGAGCTTGTCTTTTTGGTTATTTATTTGAAGCTTCAAATAACATAAGATACAATAATATATAGACACAGGTCTGACAGAGCATAGAATAGTCTGCCAGAGTGTGCGTAGTACAATGAAAAAGCAGAGGTTATATAGGAAATGAGTGGGAACGTGAGAAATCTGTCTTCACACGGTCACATTGTTATTAGACACCTGGCCTTGAGCGGTAGATAGCATAACGGTTCTCAGAGTAGGGAAGTTCTTGTGTGACTGTGTATGAGTCTCCCAGTAGCCAAAGCAGCTCTGTGGCCTTGAAGCGCCTGGGAATAAACCCAAAGTAGAGAAGAAGAAGAAGAAGAAGAAGAAGAAGAAGAAGAAGAAGAAGAAGAAGAAGAAGAAGAAGAAGAAGAAGAAGAAGAAGAAGAAGAAGAAAACAGCACATGACATTTACGAGAAGCATTTGGTTTAAGCATATAAGGAATAATAAAAATGTCCACTACATTCTCCCCTTTTGATCATACTTGATCAATACAAACAACAAATGACAGGATAGACTGATATAACACATCAATGAATACACTCCATCGCTGGTTTAAGTAAACACATCACAAATATATCATAGAAAACTGGCTGTTTTTGTGGAGGACAGACTCCAATATAATGTAAGCATAAGAGAGGAGATACACACATGATTATATTGTAGTGTCGGAATCAGACTCTTCTGATTCTAGCTGGTCTATCTCACTGTGGCGCAAAGGATTGTCGTGTAATGGAATAGCAGTATACTGAACGAAAGCTGAGGATACCATGCTGGAAACACACTTCTTCAGTATTGGGATAATCAAACAGGTACAACTGATTAATAGGCCAAAAATGATCACTTTCATGTCGGCTAACAGGTCGTTGAGATGCACCACGGTGTCAGTGATGTTCTTGGTGGCGTCGGGAATGTAAGTGCAAAAGGAGTCACCAATCACATGACACAGGCCACCCTTTGAGGCGAACAAAAGGTCAAGAGCAAATTGGTGCTGCATGAGCATGTTCCTAGAGGCTATTATGAATGGGGGCAATGCCTGGAAGCCTTGCGTCGTCTCGTAAGTGAGATTCTCTAGCCGGACGTGTAAGGTATCTATTTTATGGGCATTGTTTACTGTACCCCACCATGGGAACAGGCCACCCATGAATTTAGCTCCAGCGGACGTCAGATCTCTTTTTACCTTGTGGTGGTCGGGGTGTTGGAACTCTGGGTAATGATGTGTCGTGTACATTAAAGAGCTTACGAAATGCTTTTAGCACCTGTTAGTGGGCTTAGTATATGATAGAGATTGCATTTGTATTGTGGAATGTGCCATATGATTTTTTTTATTATTGATCTATTTTTAATAAATCACGATTATAACGGCATACAAAAGTTGTCAGTTAGTAACAATCGTTCGTTGCGCCGGAAACATCAACTTCGGCCATTTCCGGCGGTGACGTCATGAGTGGAACACAGCTGAGCTCAGTCCCGTTTGAATGCATTGAAGGGCCAAATATTACGACAAAGGATGCACAGCAATAAGACGCCAAGAATAATTGGCAAGCGATATGTTGTATGGGGATGTGGGGCCGTCTCAACATCTGGTTATGGGATGTTTTTGTGGCCAAAAAATGATCAAATGTTGCGTATATGGACAAAACAAGTGCGTCGTACGAGGCGGACGTTTGCTAGACCAGGTAACCCGGGGTCGATGAAACCGACGATGTGTGAGGCAGCACATCAAGAGATCGTGTTTCGAACAATCAACAATGCCCGCTAAGGAGAGAGAGTAAACGCTTTCTCGAAGGTTCGTTTTGCTTTCTTACAACGTTACGTTAACTCAACCTTACGTTTGCCATGAGGCTATGTTACTTCCCTTAAGAGCTAGCTGTCTTAGCTAACAACAGTTAGCAGCTAACGTTTTCTGCAGTTTGTGTTTCCACTGAAAAACGTGATGTAGTTATTTAAGGGTAAGTTAACTAAACGTTATCTTACAAGTAGAGAGAGTTAAGTTGTGTTTAAAATCGTCAATGTAATGCACGTTAAAGGTTTTGTGTTGAGCATGAAGTTAGCTTTACTGTAGCTCACCAAAGGTTAGCATGTTAAGCTGCACTTTCTGTGGCAGCTCGCTTAATACAAAGAGGGGTTTTGTGCTTCATTGTAAACTTTTCTTACAAATGTGTGTTAATCTACCTGAAATTTATTAGGAGATATAAATGATAACTTGGCCGCATTTCCAAATCTCCTCGCGTCCCTACACAAGCTGTTATCTTACATGAAAGGAATCCAGAGCATACACTTAACCGTTAAACAATAATCCACTTTAATGGTAATATACAATGCAATACAATCAAATACATTACCATACACAACCATATCGTATCATATGTGTAATGTCAGGAGTTTGGCCTACTCCTGGCTCCTGCCCACAGGCCGCCAGACCTCCAGTCCCAGCGGCACGAGAAGAGAGAGAGAGAACACAGCGGGGTTCCTGTCTAAATACCTCGCTGACCAAAGGAGGAGTTATCTGCGCCTCCCTTCCAGACCAGTGATTGGCTGCTTAAATTCCCCAATCCCAGTGGCTCAGCTTCATTATCACAGGGATCTGAGATGACTGTATGTTAACTCCACACCTTCCCCCTCTTCCTTTGTCCTCACAAAACCAAATGTTCACAGGCCCCAAAAACAGTTCACAGTTTTCTTACTCAAATCATTTTCAAGCTTCTTCACAGTTTGCATGAATACATACAAATATTTCCTTACAAATTGTAGGGACAGTTTTGTTCTACTCAACTATACAGACCATTGTCTGAGGGACTGATGAGCGTAGATCTCTGCCCGTCAGCATGCTGTTTGGTTCCGGATGCCACAGGTGGAGATAGTTCTGGCTGCAGTCTTGTTGTTGTTGTTTCAGCTCTGGTTCTCTGTCTGTTCGATGGAGAAGGAGGAGTCTCCTGTTGGGTTAGGTCTTTTGTCTGCTTGGAGGGTCGGGATCGTAGCCTTTTCTAACTCAGAGGGGGAGTCCAGGTCTCGGGACGCATTACCTATAAAAAAAATCTAGCACACTGAGGTTAAATAAATCCAACCCTTTCCACTCTGACTCTTTCTAATCATACTATCTGTCTTAATTGTTAAATGCCATCTAAACAACATAATTGATGTCTACTAATGATATTACAAAAACTCACTCTAAAAATTGTTTCATCCATTGCTACATATTTACCCAACATAACTCTTTCAGGAAACCATTTTCTCCTATACATTGAAAAACGTACATGTTTCCAGCATCACATATTCCACACACTACGAGAGAACATCTTCATATTTTCTCCAATATTTTAAGCTAGTTTCTATAGCAAGATTATCATGTGTGACATAATAATCAGATGTCTTGTTTGCTAACCAAGAATATTAAACTTTAAAATCTCTTTTGGCCAGTTGAAGTCCTGCTTACTTCATCTTTAAAATCTTCTTTAATTTGAAACCAAAAAAGGTCTTCCTTCTCCACCATGATCCTATCTCTATATCAAAGTCCAGACAAACTGATGATTTATCTTCAGAAACCATGAGGAATGACTCATAAAACACTATTCTCCCTTACTTCAGTTCTAAATCAAATGAGCCAGACAGGAAACCCCCTTTAACCACTTGCTTATCCTATTATTTTGATCAAAGTTGTGTTACAAGCAGGTTAGATCTGTAATGAATCAAAATCAATATTTAAAGACGCAATATAAGTTAAATATATTGTTAAGCTAATTACTGTTTTATTGTGAAGGCCTCTCTGGCGAACAGCGGCCTTTGGCTTTTATTTTGAAAGGCCGTTCCGGAACAGCGACAATCGTTCTAATGCATTAACTATAGTCGTGAAAGAGACAAGGAGGGGGAAGGCGTGTGGAAGCAAGCAATGAACTGAAAATGCCACCAATCCTGTTTTAACGTGATGGCGTACATTGAAAACCGAAGCGGGCATAAGCACCTCTGTCATAACTGACAAGCGTTCAAAAACCTTTCTGCTTATCCCTTATGCTACTACTTTTCGTTTTATTCATAACCTAAAAATCCAATTGTGATGAATAGCTTGCTTTTGTACCATTACATTTACCAACATAAAACAAGGTCTGTACTAATCAACAATGACAACCTACAGACAGCTCATTTATTTAAATATACGCAATATATTGACTTCGCTTTTATTGATCTGACTTAATTAACGTGCTTCCCCCCCTTTCAGCCACTAGATGGCAGCAGCAGAGCACAAATGAGCTTCACTCTTCTGAGCGAATGTCTGATTACCACAGACAATGCTCACACAGGTTATTCAGGTAAAAATCACACAGATTTATTCCCCGTACAGTTTGTCTAGCTTAGCTTGATAACGTGCTTCAACGTTATGTTTACGTCAGCCTTTCAAATTAATTTTTACAGACAAGGGAAACGAGAGCTGGTCTCGTCACAATGTATAGGTGACGTTAGCGCTCTCTCCCAAGGATTTAACATATAAAAGTCCGCTGACACTTTCGCTTATTTGGTCTTGGACTCTTATTTACCCCCAGTTTTAAACGGCGGCTCGATCTGAAAATATCGAGCGTCCAGGTTTCGTCGTGTAGGAATTACACCCACAGCCCACGAACTGCACCGCTTCCACGCCACTTCAGGAATAAACTACCTGAGATCCGCGCTAAACTGCTTTATTTCTCGTCACGCAGGACTCTCTGTACCTTGCGATCAACTTTCACGTGTTTTATATAACTTTCCTAACATGGCAAAAATATGCATTGTATATTCCATTCAAACTTCAAAAACACTCTGAAACGCCTACAGACAATCCTACAGTTTCGTTACCTCCTTTGTAGTGGCGCAGGGCCCTGCTGTTGTCCGAGGCGTCTAAAAGTGTTTGTTCCCGACCTAGTCTGGTCGCCTGAATCCTTCCACAGCTCATGTTTATTCGGCACGTCGAGATCACCATTTGTTAGGAGATATAAATGATAACTTGGCCGCATTTCCAAATCTCCTCGCGTCCCTACACAAGCTGTTATCTTACATGAAGGGAATCCAGAGCATACACTTAACCGTTAAACAATAATCCACTTTAATGGTAATATACAATGCAATACAATCAAATACATTACCATACACAACCATATCGTATCATATGTGTAATGTCAGGAGTTTGGCCTACTCCTGGCTCCTGCCCACAGACCGCCAGACCTCCAGTCCCAGCGGCACGAGAAGAGAGAGAGAGAACACAGCGGGGTTCCTGTCTAAATACCTCGCTGACCAAAGGAGGAGTTATCTGCGCCTCCCTTCCAGACCAGTGATTGGCTGCTTAAATTCCCCAATCCCAGTGGCTCAGCTTCATTATCACAGGGATCTGAGATGACTGTATGTTAACTCCACACCTTCCCCCTCTTCCTTTGTCCTCACAAAACCAAATGTTCACAGGCCCCAAAAACAGTTCACAGTTTTCTTACTCAAATCATTTTCAAGCTTCTTCACAGTTTGCATGAATACATACAAATATTTCCTTACAAATTGTAGGGACAGTTTTGTTCTACTCAACTATACAGACCATTGTTGAGGAGATGCAAAACATACTGTAAATGAGTTGGGTCTGACATATACTTTGATTAATGTTACTTTGCTGCTAAAAAATGAAACATTATCAGATGAGGACATCACCAAAGTGTGTGAGTCTGTCAGGGGATTTGATCTGTTCTTTGCATGTCGTACAGGGCCTGTACACACTGCTCTGGTATGAATTAAAAATATAATTGTAAAATGTATGTCTCTCGCTCTTGTCATCATTCAGGCTTTGCATTTGAACTCCTATGACTGGTTGCGGACTTGAAGGGAACGACTCCATGGCCTTCCTGACATCCAGGAAAAAGGTGAGATTCTAATCCATTTCAATGCCAACAGCCAGTCATTGTTTTTAACTTTTTTAATATGATTTTTTTGGGGAATTTCTGTTTTATTGGATAGTAGAGATCTACTGGAACCTAACACCAGAGAGAGAGAGAGGGAGGAGATGATATGCAGCAAAAGGCCGAGCCGGATGGTTGCTGCTCCGTGTGGAGCGTGTTCTATCAGGTAAAGCACTTTGGTACCCAGTTATTTATGGTATTGAGTTTGAATTTAGCCTTTGGAAGGTCATTTCCGACAGTGCATTGTAAAGACTGAAAAAACATTTATTTGTCTCAACATTCCTGTAATAATTTGTTTTTTTATTGTTGATATTGTTTTGTTCTTTATTTTTGTTGTGAGAATCACTTTGCAATTGTGTAAGTGCTATATACATAATTATACTAATATTATTGTTGTTACCATCATTACCATTATTTAAAAAAAAATCTTTATTTTCTTTATTTATCGCTGCAGAAAGGATCATGCCAGCCCACATCAAACACCTGATCAAGAACTTGTGAATCTTCAGGCAGAAAAGATGAAAACACCTGTTCAAAGTTCCAGTTTCCTGTACATCGAACCATGCCTGTCCTCTGTTCCACATGTCTTCAGTCAGTCCTGAGGCCTGTACTACGAAGCAGGATGTTCTCTTCGCGGCTAACTTCAGGGAAAACTCCGGCTTTCCGGTCCTACGAAGCTGGTTCTCTTTTTAGCGGGCTAGATCTCCATGGTAACTTATGCTGAACGGCTAAACTGCCCCGGAGCAGGTTAGGTTGCAGGCTAAGAGCTCAACTCAGGGAAAGCACTGCCTGCTGACCAATCAGAGCTCAGTGTGCGGAGTTTAAAGCGATCAAGTCATATTACAGGAGAAAGGAAATACCGAAAATCTGCCGTTGCAGGAAAGACGGCCGGCAAAAATCACCGACTGTGTGAACGTGAACATTAATAGAATATCACCTCCATCTTCAGAGCAATCTGACTATTATAACATTAGCGTTAAGAAAGCTTACTTAAATATCGGCCACAACATAAGTAACCGGATCAGAGTACATTAAGTACAGTCCGCGGCATATCACTTCATAATCATATATCTCCTTATCTGAGTCAGCTGAGCCGTATCTGGCCGTGCAACACTCACAGTGTCACATACTGTATGCAGAAGTATTATTTTAAGCAACACATAAGTTGAGGAAACACTCGAGACAAATGTAATTGAAGTCAGATCGTGTTTTAGACGGGGCAGTGATATCATAAACCTGTTAATGTACGCATTCAAACACTTTTTCTTTTGCCAGCTGTGTTCACCTTGCAGGTGCAGCTATGTGGCTTTTATCCTGGATAAAGTGTTTAAGTCATGGATGTTTAAACTTCTTCATTTTTGACTAGTATTAAAGTTCACTTTTCATTCAGGAAGTATGACGCTGCGCTGTCAGTACGCTTCTCCATGTTTGTGATTGGTCGAATGCTCCAGATACCACCGCTTTCATGTGAACGCGCACATAACTAGATAGGACACGGCTGGCTTGAGCGATCCACTTGATAACCCGCGTCGTAGGACCGTTTAGCGAGAGCGCGTATGTTTTGGATTAGGCCAACCGGCTAACTCAAACATATCCAGGTTAGGTTGAACCAGCTTCGTAGTACAGGCCTCTGGACCCTATGACTCGGACACTAGTTCTACCAAGGCTTATTAGAGGTAGGAGAGGAGTGGAGTTATCTTTGTATTTAGGCTGCAAGTCGACAAAGGTGATCAGATGCTAATAATGATCCGATTCATTTGATATTGATTGTCTGCCAATACCGAATCCTGATCCGATTCTTCTATTTCCCAGATAATACAGCTGCACCGTGTACACTAGCTCTATTTGTTTTTGCCATTGTAATTCACCATAAGCAATTGTTGACTGTAACGTCTACTCTATGCCAACCAACTGTAATTTGTAATGTATTATACTTTAACGGTTCTGGCAACCACAGCAGCCCAAATGTTAACGTAAATATTAAGTTTTCTTTTTACAGTGTACTTATATCTGTACATTTCTTTTCAGTTTGCTTCAAGAAGTGGCTTCAACAGACAGAAGTGCAGGCCAGATTGGGAAAGGCTGGACGCTACACAACGGGAAACATTATAGACATGAACAAGGAAAAACAACAAACACTTTCTTTGTTGCCTTGTTCTTATCATACATAGTGTTACGGTTTTTGTTACCATTTAAATATTGAATTCTATGTATTACTTTTATTTTAAATCAAATGCACCGGTTTTAGATAATATATTTATTTTGATGTGTAGGTTGATTTGCAGGTTGGTTGTTATTTGTATAATTATTGTATTGTTACTGTGTATTTTATTATATTAACTAGCTATTTATTAAATTAAAATACTATTATGAACACTATACAATGTCTTTATTTTGGTAGATACCAGAATACATGACACAATGAATCTTTGTAATATATTTATGTTCTCTTGTTTAAATAATCATACCAGTATTTAATGTATGCTGGTCACCTGGAATCCTGGTGAGCTCCCAGCAGGGTATATTTAATACTATTATTAAACATAAGCTGGTGATAGATGGATAAACCAGCCATCCTGGCCAGCTGAAGTGTCCAAAACCCCTCTCCAGCCAACCGTTCCAGCCTAATATATACTGGCTGGTCAATTTACAACAGCCTGACCAGCTATATGTATCTAAACTGGTTATTTCAGCAGAGTCATTATTATTTATTTACTATTTTTTGAGAATCTCTGAATTTTAGTCAAATGTATATACCAGTCTCTGTTCTGTTGCCTGAGCCAAGTTTGCCTGCTACATTACGATGTATTATTATTGATTTACTATTTATTGAGAATCTCTATGAATTAAAGTCAAATGTAAACCAGTCTGTGTTCTGTTGCCGCATCGGATCTCCGCCAAATGAGTCTTGTCTGTCACTCGATTCTGTCTCCAGAGTCCGACATCAGCCACAGAGGTAGTGTATTATTCAACAGGTGTTCTACTCGTGACGTGCGTGACGTCACTAACCGGCGAAAGCTGTTTTGTTCGGAGCGGTCGTGTAACATCGGAAGTGAGCATGGAAAGTTGTAATAAACCACGATTTATAAATACTGCGGACATATTGTCATGAATGACATGATTTCCCATTAATAATAGTATATATATTATCGTAATAAGAACAGTATTGTCCTTCATTTCGTAAGCTCTTTAAGGACGTGAGTACAGTGATTGCTGGATTCAAATCCACTAGAGTGCATGTACCTATCCAGAGGGGAGCCAGAACTTGATAGAGCTTGTCGCCGCACAACCAAACGTAATCTTGTGGCGCGCTAAACCCAGCATCACTGGGCTTTCAGGGGCAACAGATATGCGACAATATGAGATTTTGTAAGCACCGTAACTGCACGTGTTCCGTAGGATACGAGTACAACCAGTATTAGTTCCTAGGAAAAAATAAGGTGGTGTAAGAGACGTTTTGTGGTACACTCTCTGGATACAGAGGCTGTGTTTCATCCCTCTCAAATGACTAGGGTGCACATGGCTGACGGGTTGGTACTTTGCGTATGTGGTATCAAACGTGGATGCACGTAAAGAGGAGTTAGACCGATTACTGCATGGTGGGGCAAGCGGCCTAGCATAACGCCACTCGGTTACGCGGTCTTCACCCTTGATGGGCCTTGTCAGAGCCATAAACGCACAGAGGTGTTCAACCTGGGTCAGAGAGCGCGGACGAACTGGCACAGACATTGATGAGTCCTGGGGGAAAAGGGTGCATGCATAACATGACCCATTTTGTCCTGCGGCCTGCAAGAATGATCTCAGAGTGTGCCACCAGACGTTACCGGTGATCCCATTACTGGTCTGAACCACATCAATGTTGCTATGGTCGTTATCGCCTATGTATAGATTAAATGTAGATGTACCTATGGATGTCAACAGTGGCGTCAAAGGTTGCTTACGCTTTTCCGGGGTCTGAGTTTTGGGCGCGATGTCTATGTAAAATGTGCCACATGGGTCGGCGCCGGATACATACATACAGACAACAAAATAAAATAAATGTGGTTCGCCCTGCTTTCCCCATGTACCTCTTAGATACCTCGATTTTGGCTAACATGCTGTATGCTGAAATGGATACATAAAATATAGGACTAGTCCTAACACAACTATCATGGCAAGTATGCAGAGGAACCATTCTATGAGTGTCCAGGCTCTCAGTAGTATTCACATTGCTCATGGTTGCGTTGTCGTCTCTCCAGGCGAGCCCTCATCACGAGGGGGAAATGTTCCATGGTGTGTGTGAGTGTATTCTCTCGGTCGATTTCGTGACACGGACAGTCAGACTCCGCACACCGATAACACAAACGAGGAACCAGAGAGCATATGGAACCGCTCAGCTGGCACTCGCTCGTGACACCTTGTGTGTAGTGTGTTTTGGTGTATGTAGTGCAAGTGTGGTGCTGGTGGTGACTAGGACACGTCACTTGTTGTCATCTCTGTTGGTGACTTGGACACGTCACTTGTTGTCATCTGTTGGTGACTTGGACACGTCACTTGTTGTCATCTCTGTTGGTGACTTGGACACGTCACTTGTTGTCATCTCTGTTGGTGACTTGAACACGTCACTCGTTGTCGTCTGTTTCTATCATTTCTCCTTTCCTGTGACTATGACCTTGCAGTGGCTGGCGTGGACCCACGTAGCTCTCTCGGCGACCTTGACCGCTGTCTGGGTGACGAGAAGCACCTGGTAGGGACCTTGTCATCCTGAAATCCTTGATCAGCACGAAATCGCCGGGTTGAAGGCGGTGAAGCGGACCAGTGGCAGTCGCTAAAGTGGATGATAGGTTAACACAATATGACAACATAACATCCTCACACAAAGTTGTGGAGGGAAGAGGACATCCTGGAGCCTTGAGTCCAATCTGTGGAGGAGCCCCAAAAAGGATTTCAAATGGGCTGAGTTGACTCCGTGTTCTTTTCCGCATCCGCATGTACATCAGCACAATGGGCAGAGCTTGTGTCCATGACAGACCTGTGTCTGCACAGCATTTTGCTAGTTTGTTTTTTATTGTGCCGTTCTCTCTTTCCACCCCACCCCCACTCTGTGGGTGATAAGCACAATGCTTTCTGATGTCCATGCCCATGTATTCTCCTATCTGCGTAATGGCCTCATTAGCAAAATGTGAACCGTTGTCACTAGAAATGTTGTCTGGTAGTCCCCATCTAGGAATTATTTCCCTCAGTAGTGCCTTTGCCACAACATTTGCTGTCTGTGCTTTTACTGGGAAAGCTTCAACCCATTTGGACCACATGTCGACCACCACCAGACAGTGCTTCTTACCCTCTGATGGGCTAAGCTCAATGAAATCCAGCATTAGGTGCTCAAATGGCCTGGTGGGAGGTGGATGTGCTCCGGGTCCTGTAACCTTTACTGGTCTATCAGAATTTTGCATAATGCAGATTAGGCATGCTTCACAGTGCTTTTGAGCTGTTACTGTGAACCCTCTTGTGAACCACTCCTGATTAATAGACTCTAACATCCCTCCTTTTGACACCCATGTGTCAACTTAGCAAAATGAGGGAAAAATGTCTTGGAAGACAAGAATTTGGACCCACCCAGATGCTGGAGGTTGGGTCAAAAACAGCCCCAGCAGCCTTCCATTGAGCCTTCTCAACTGGCGTAGCTAGCTGCTGCATGGAAGTCAGTGATGACATTTTGTCAGTGAAGGAGGAGACAGGGATTTTAACAAATGAGTGTGCGTGAGGTGCGAGAGGAATCAGAGCAGCTGCCTTTGCGGCTGAGTCAGCAGACACATTTCCTAGGGAAACTGGGTCTGTACTGCTTGCGTGTGCGGCACATTTACAGACTGCAACCTCAGATGGGAGCAGAATGGCGTCTAGTAAGCCTGCAACCAGTACATGGTTAAGTAATGGTTTGCCATCAGATTTCAGAAATTGTCTACACTTCCAAATAGCCCCAAAATCGTGTACTACCCCGAAAGCATATCGTGAGTCAGTGTAAATAGTCACGGTTTTGCCTTCTGCAAACGTGCAGGCTTCAGTTAGTGCGATGAGCTCTGCTGCCTGTGCTGAGAGGTGACATGGAAGCGGTCCAGAACGGAGTACAGCAGAATCTGAAACAACAGAAAAACCCACCCGATTAGTGCCCCCTTGGTCGCGAGAGGCAGACCCATCAACATACAAAATGAGGTCAGCATTGGTCAGAGGAACGTCTTTTAAGTCCAAACAATAAAAACCTTGTCTGTCTTTTAAGTCCGGTCTAGGTGTGCACACATTGCCTGAAGTTCGTCAACCGTCTTCAGGCAATGTTCAAACTAAATGAAGTCTCTCCTTTTGAAACATCATGTGTTGAAATAAACACCTGCAGTTCAAAAATAAAAAGTGAATTGCCTAATATTTTTGTTGTGGAATCAATTAATTTCTTTCTTTAAAGGCAAAAACATGAAAAAGCTAAGAGAAAAACCCTATTGAATACAATATTATTTGGAGCAACTTAATTTATAAATGGTTGTCAACTTAAAAACATGTGTTCATGTTCAACATGTGGTAATTAAGTACATACAATTTAAGATTACATCTAAATTATACGGTAAAACAAGTTGGAACTTTTGGAGTAATCAACTTAAAAACTTGTAATGCTTTATGCTACCAATTATTAAGTAAGTGGTAATTGAAAACACCTCTGATTGTAGAGGAAAAGCCTTCTCCCCTTTCTCAAATAACTTTGTTGCTTTAACAACATTTCAATAGAAGTTGTCTTAACTCAATAACCATCGATGCAACCTATTGCCTTGATTTTCTTTGTTAAGCCAAGGCATTTGTTCTTAGAGTGTACGTAGACTGGGCCTCCCATATAACCTGGCTGAGCCGATATAAAAACCAATCAGCAAATAACTTTTCAATACATTATTGATTACTATTTTTGAGGTCCTTTTAGGTTGGCAGTGAACATAAGTCAGAGGTAAATGGTGTACTTTTCCTTCACTACATGTATGTAATACCTTTAGTTACTTCACAGATGTGGATGAATGATGTGAAATCTAATCAAGTGTTGAATCAGACTTTAGTTCCAGAGGAGTAAATCCACCAGCTACCCTGCAGTATACAACGTCATTCAGACTAGCTGCACCTTCACCAGCTTTGAGAACACTTTCATGATCAATCATTATAAAACACATCATATATATTATTCTGAAATGGACCAATCTGCACAACCACTACTTTTACTGTCTTTACTTTCACTATATTCTGATAATACTTTTCTACTTTTACTTGAGGAACATTTTGAATGCAGGACTGTTACTGTAACACTCTGGTACTTATTCCTTTACTCAAGTACAATATCTGAGTACTTATTCCACTTCTGGTAGTGTATTAGTCTGAATTGTAGCTACAAAATCACACAGAGCTGCATAAAAATAGACTCACAATGGTAACAAGTGGAAAATAATATGTACTAATGTGTACAATGATTTGTAGGTAATTTTGACTACTCAAAACACCTCACTTATACATCTTCAAAGTATTGGCTTTCAGAATATTAAACTTGTTTCGGCAAATTCAGATGATAAATACAACTTTGAAGCTTGTAACGGCATAATTACAAGCGGAGAACGGACTAATGTAACATCACAGCAAGCATAACAACAGCCGTGTGTTATGAACACATACGCAAGAATGACATCATCTGTCGCTTAGTGACAGGTTTTGGCAGAGCAGCCAATGATGCAATACGCTTATCTGAAAGCGCTTTCCCCTCTCCTGAAATGACATGACCCAAAAATGTAACTGTTCTTTGTACATATTGGACTTTTTTTTTTTTTTTACCATTTAGCCTTAACACAAACGTGTGAATGTGTAAGGTTTACCATTATATTCAAATGTGAAAAAAAATTGACTGTCTTTGTGTACCGGAACACTGAAAAAAATGCATTTGAGACATCTATGGCAGTAAATATGTTGCAGAGGCTGGAACTTGGAGTAATCAGATAAGGATTCCGGACGAGCGTGCATGCACAGCTGCATTTACATCGTAAATCCTGGACAAATCTCCACTCGTCAGGAGGTTTGTCTTTGATCTTTTTGACAGGAAACACTGGAATCGTTACACGGAATAATGACCCCTTGTTTAAGCAGAGAGGTAAACACTGGCCGAATGCCATCAACAGCTTCACGTTTCAATGGGTACGGGACGGAACGTGAACATTAACCCTACATCATATCTGTGAGCTGCCCAGAGTGAGTATGGCACATCTGAAAGCGCGGCAGGAAGCTCAGAGATATGAGAATTACCTCATCATCCAATGTTGCAGCAATGTTGTATTGAGCGCCGTATCATTTGATACACGTCACGTGACATAGAGTACATGACATATTCTGTGTGTGTAGGTGCCCAATCAGTGACTGACTCCCAATCTTTAACGATTGGACCCAAATCCCTCCATTTCTCAGTGGGCCCCCTGGCTAGTGAAATGTGTGGACCGCCCCTGGGATTTGACACAGCTGGTTGTGTCTTGTGTGTGTGTGTGAGTCTAACAGAGATAGCGCTACCCAGCGAATTCCAATACATTGTTTTAAACATGAGCTCATCATTCAAACATTGCAGAAAACTCTCATCATAGTATCTACATGCATCATCATCAACAACGTTAGCAGTACAATGCAAATGAGAAGCCTCCACACAGCAGGTGGAAAAACACGTTGATCAGTCAAACGCAACAACGCCTGAGAATCAGGATATGTCAGCAGCCCATTGATACACATTCACCAGTTATTTATCATCAAATGACAGTTTTTTGAACCATCGTAGGAGATGGCTGTCGGACTTTAAGACTCTCATTTGTGGAAAAATGAGGTCCAAGCCGAACCGGAGAATCAGATCTCTGCCCAGTAAATGTATTGGGCAAACAGATGATAAAATAACTGTTTTTTATTGATGTGGGAAATGGATGACTGTCATCACCGTTATCTTTACTCTGAAGTGGTACAGAAACTTCTCCTTTACAGTTACCCAGCACATGAATAAATCTATCACTAAATTTGCATTCAGGCAAATCTGCCCTTTTTTTTACCACAGAATGTGTAGCCCCAGAATCAACCAAAAATGTAACACCCATGATAGCTAAAGTCAGTGTGGGACATTTCTTAATGCAAACATTCACTGTCATATTTCAAATATGTACCCTTTTTAACCACAGACATGTTCTCAAATTCTTCTAATTTCTCAATAGCATGTATGATGCGTGTGTGTGTGTGTGTGTGTGTGTGTGTGTGTGTGTGTGTGTGTGTGTGTGTGTGTGTGTGTGTGTGTGTGTGTGTGTGTGTGTGTGTGTGTGTGTGTGTGTGTGTGTGTGTGTGTGTGTGTGTGTGTGTGTGTGTGTGTGTGTGTGTGTGTGTGTGTGTGTGTGTGTGTGTGTGTGTGTGTGTGTGTGTGTGTGTGTGTGTGTGTGTGTGCTTGTTAGCTTAGCTTGTTATATAGTTTATTAGCCAGCTAAGGACGTAACCAGTCTATGGACCAAGCCCGGTTCTATGGGGGTGCATAAGGGTGCATTGCACCCTCATTTGAAAAATGAAAAGTGAAAAAAAATAATAATAGTAGTAAATTACTACGTCAGGGCCCTCTAGGCCCTCTGTGAGGGCCTAAGATATTTAAAAAAATAATATTTGAAAACATAAAAAAAAAAATTTTAATTATTTTTTATATATTTTTTGTTACATTTTTAGTTTTACCAAAATAAGTTGATTTAATTGTATTTAAAATAGCATTTCCAAAGAAATAAATCCTTAAAATCTGCCTGTTCAGTTTCTGTTAGAATGTGAAGGGTTAAATGCCGTCTCTGCGAGTTACTGTGAAGACGGGAGAGCTTGGTCCCTCTTTACATTCACATAGGGCCAGCTATAGTAACTCAACGAGAGAGTAATGTAAAATGACAGTACAATTGACCAATCATATCTTCCCTCTAAATGGGCAGGCTTTATTTTCGCGGACTTTATGACAAGTTCCGCCCGCTGTGAGGTCTATGCAAGTGGTGCAGTGACGCGTCCTAAAACCCGGAAGTAAGCTGCGCTCGGATTCCCTCTACAGAAAGCAGTGGGATTTATCCATAGGATTTTGGAAAATAGCTTGAAATAAGGTCTGTGGAAAACGAACCTGTTAGATAAATGCACGTTTTGTTCAGCTGGATAATATCCACATGTCTACCCTACTTTTATTATTTTCGAATCATAAATCTAATCGATAGATTTATGATCGATAGATTTATGATTAGCATAAATTCGTTCATGATGCAGGGGGGGTCAGAGGGCCTAGCTATAAAAGTCACGGCTCGCCACTGGTAGTAAGAAGAAGAAGAAGAAGAAGAAGAAGAAGAAGAAGAAGAAGAAGAAGAAGAAGAAGAAGAAGAAGAAGAAAAAAAAAAAAAAATAGAGAAATAAATTGTAATTGTGGTTAAATAACATTGGCTGCATTTATTTGCTCAATTTAAACGGTAAGTAACGTTATTATGTCAGGTGCGCATGACCTCTGCCCCTGTGCGTTCGTCATCTGCAAGGTACGGTGTCCGGCAGGTGCAAACGCGGAACAATGGCCCAAAACGCAAACATTAGCAGGAAACACCTGCAAATAATGAAATGAAAAACAAACAAACCCTGAAAACAAATACAACAGAAAAACGCTGCATTTACAGAAATGATGCAAACTAAATACAACACACAAACCCCGAAAACAAACGCAACAAAAAAACGCTGCACGATATGCAAAATCCAAAGCACATACAAATCCCAAAACACATACAAAAAAAACATTCCGGAAGTGCTCCAGGCCTCTAGGGGGCGCGCTACGTGGAACAGATTGATGTATGACCAGACATAGAGAGAACGAACAAGAGTGATGGAAATTGAAGCCGGCCCGCCTCGCCCACAGAGGCGGAGCAGCCGTCTTCGTTACCCCAAACACCGCCACCCCTCGGCGGCCCGCAAGTGCCAGAGGAGCTCTGCAAAACAGAACCTGCCCAGGTATATTAAAAAAAGTACCCAACTCGCCTGTACAGTGGGGTAAGGCGCTCATTTTGCAGCTCATGGTTTCAAAACAGAGATTGGCTGGAATATTCATGTAAAAAAGATGCCATCTTCTGCTATGCATGTAGACATTTCGGTCTTAAAAGAGGAGTGATTTGTAAAATATCCATAAAGAAAAAGTAAATCTGTTTACAGTTGTGTTTCATATGGGTGTTGAGGTGTATCCATAGATCTCTTAATGTTGCTCTCAAAGTGCACCAGATTGATGCTTTTAACTTCAATATTTAAAAACAAATCTTCCCGGGGAGCATGCCCCCGGACCCCCCTAGAGGAGGTGAGGACCCCCCTAGAGGGTGTTGGGTCCACTCCCCACTTATAAAAAATAGCACTTTACCACTGCACCCTCTCTAATCTCAGATGCACCCTGAGTCATTTTGTTCTGGAACCGGGCCTGCTATGGACGTAACCCTTTATACATATATACGTATAGGCTAGCCTACTACAGTTTAGTTTATGATTCAGCCTTGGGTAAGACTTTTATAGTCTATGGCTACGCCCATAATGCTAAACGGGAGCAAATGTTAAAAGGGGACCCAATTATCCCAGTGGTGGCCACCGGAGCTAACGGAGCCGCAGGGGGCTAGCTCCAGCCGGCATCCCGGAGCTAGCCCCCTGCAGCTCCGTTAGCTCTGGGCGGCGGAGTCCGGCGTTATAGCGAGATCAAGGAATGCAGCGTAACGCGGACAACTCTGCAGAATCCTATGGGTGACGTCACGGACACTACGTCCATTTATATATACAGTCTATGGCCCTGACGGACTCCAAGAGTCCGACATTATCAGTGGTGACTGGTCATTAGGGGAAGGTGGGGCACAGACCCACCTAGTGTCAGCAGAAAGTATTACAAATAATGATTAAAACATTTTTTTTTTTTGATTTATCAAATATATTTTAAGATCATGTTTAATCATCTGATTCGTCTCTACATTGCTGTTTTAGTCTGTGTTCTACTAATTAGTGTTTAAAGTGTGTGCCTATTGAGCTGTTTAGAGCCATGTGGGACAGAACCCGATCCTGCCCCTCCCTCTCACTGTCTAAGTGAATGGTGACTGTAAAAACTACGCTGCGCATGCTCAGAGTATTTTCCTATTTAATGTGTGTGGCAAAAAAATAATGACCATAGGTGCACTGAGCTGCCATCCCCACCATACGTCATCTCACATAATTCAGAGCTGATTGGCTGTAAGTACGTGCACCGCGAAAAGTGTGGTGTGTGAAGAGGAGACGAGAGAGCTGCAGTGACGCGTCCTAAAACCTGGAAGTAAGCTGCGCATGGCTTCCCTCGACAAAAAAGCAATGAGATTTCTCTATAGGATTTTAGAAAATAGCTCGAAATAAGATCTGTGGGAAACCTACCTGTTAGATACACGTTTTGTTCAGCCGGATAATATCCACATGTCTACCCAACTTTTATGATGTTCGAATCATAAATCTATCGATTAGATTTATTATTCGACTTTTGAAACTACAAGAAGATAAGGAGGACTTTTACAAAAAAGTAATAGAGATTTTTGTCCAGAAGGATAAGCAACTGGACTTCATCTTCAAGTCAACCACCATTTTATTGAAAATGGGATCTTACTAAGAGAGAACAATTCAATATTTAAATGATAAAATTACATTTGTAAAATTAATCGAAGCATCAGACTAAAAAAGCTTTTGAAAATAATATTATATTTTGATTTAGGTCCAAATATTATTTGTAAACCTGAAGAGTCAGTGCCAGTGCCTCACCAGCCATGAACCTCACTGCACGTCACTGCAGAAGCTTATATATAGACATCTAAGTTTTTTGTGCCCCACCACTTTTGTACATATAAAAACGCCACTGGACATCATACAATCAAACAAATAAATAAACACAAGGATAATTGTGTCTTATTGTTGAGTAAATATCAGTGTGTGGTTTAGAAAAGAATACAAAATTATAAGGAAAAAACGATGAAACAATACAGATTTCAGTATTCTGAGCACCTGCTCTCCCCATAACTGACAGCAACAAAAGTCTGACATTATACAATTAAACTAAAGAAGTAATAAGTGTGGCTCGATATTGAGTAAGAAAAAGTTTGATAAACGCTGTGAGAATGGATCTGCGGAGCGCATTTCTCCGCGATCCCAACTCGTCTATTACCAACGTTCAGTGGTGTGAAAGCGCCTGGGACTCTCTGATAGTTGAATATTGACGCTAAAGGTCCCCCCACTGCGTTTGATAGTGACACCAAGGGATCCTGACATAGGGACCGAGTTGGGAGTGAGAATGTGTTGACCCAACAGGTTTCTCAGTGTCTGAAGATGTTGATGTAAAATAAATCATGGAATTTAGTTTAATTAAAAAAAGATATTCCATACATGGCTTTTCACTTTAAAGGTACCATGAACATAGCTAATACAGGGTCTTATCCGGGGTTAGTGACTTATCCGACCGGCCCACATCGTCCGACCGGCCCATCGGGATTCGTCCCGAATGTCCCGATGGCCAGTCCGCCACTGCATGATGATGATGATGATGATGATGATGATGATGATGATGATGATGATGATGATGATGATGATGATGATGATGATGATGATGATGATGATGATGGTGATAAAGAATGCGTCTAACGTTCCGCTGTTCATTAAAAAAACAGCGCATTGAACAAACCATCATGCTCTTACTTTGAAAACCATGCGGAAATGTCGTCATCAGCAGGCCATCACGTGGTTTCCGAAAATAACTCCGAAAATAACCGAGTGCCGAGAGTAGATTTTAACCGAGACCGACGGAAAGTTTGTCTCAAAACTCAGTGTGAGTAAAAAGACGATCCACAAGCAGAGATTTGAGATCCACAAGCAGAAATGTGAGATCCACAAGTGCATTTTTGGTCGACAAATACAAAATGGATTCACAAATGCCTGATCGAAAGTTGTAAATGTTAAAGAGATATTCAAAGATCTTTTCTTATTTGTAAAAATATTTTGCGTATTTGCGGATCCGTTTTACATTTGCAAATGTATTTATGAGTTTGCAAAACTTTTAAATACATTTTTGGATGGTGTTTTACATTTACAAATCATATATTTACACACAAATTATTTTTATGTTCACACAAATAATTATGAGACATATCTAAGCCCATAGCCACCTCACCACATCATAAGGAGTTTAACCGTGACACTTTTCGAAATCCCGTTTGTGTCCCCCCACTTTACAAATATGTTTATTATTTTACAGTCTCTGTGAGCGAGAGAGAGAGAGAGAGAGAGAGAGAGAGAGAGAGAGAAAAAACACACCTTTATCTATTTAATATAGCCTAGTTGTACAAAATAAAGTAAGAAATCATTCCAATGTTTACTATAGGACAGTAAAAAAAACAAAAAACAGTTTAAAAGGGGAGTGATTAGTAAAATATGCATACATAAAAAGAAAGACGGTACTGCAGTCACTTTACCGCACCGTTGTGACGAAAAGGGAGCTGAGCCAGAAGGCAAAGCTCTCTGTCTACCGGGCCATTTTCGTTCCTACCCTCACCTATGGTCATGAAGGATGGGTCATGACCGAAAGAATGAGATCGCGGATACAAGCGGTCGAGATGGGTTTTATCCGCAGGGTGGCTGGTGTCTCCCTTAGGGATAAGGTGAGAAGTTCGGTCATCCGGGAGGGACTCGGAGTTGAACCGCTCCTCCTTCGCGTCGAAAGGAGCCAGCTGTGGTGGTTCGGGCACCTAGTTAGGATGCCACCTGGGCGCCTCCCTGGGGAGGTGTTCCAGGCACGTCCAGCTGGGAAGAGACCAAGGGGTAGACCTAGGACCAGGTGGAGGGATTATATCTCTTCGCTGGCCTGGGTGCGTCTTGGGATCCCCCAGTCAGAGCTGGTTGATGTGGCCAGGGAAAGGAAAGTTTGGGGCTCTCTGCTGGAACTGCTACCCCCGCAACCCGACCACGGATAAGCGGGAGAAGATGGATGGATGGAAAAAGAAAGAATGCTAGGTAACATAAGATAAGAATAAACAAGTTTAAATGATGTGTTATTGGTTGTGATCATATTCTAAAGATGTTTGGATTATTGAAAAGTATACAGCTCCCTGTCATATGAGTGTTGTGAGCTGTATCCATAAATTCATTTTGTGCTCAAAGTGCACCAGAATGATGCATTTCACTTAAACATTTAAAAAGTTATTTTAGTAAACACTGAAAAGGGGTCCCACAGACCCAAACAGCACACAAAGGTTAAAGGTAAGCATATCATAATGTTAAAATATGCTAAATATATACACTGCAAAAACAAAAAAAAGAGGAGTACAAGTAGCTCACGACAGGTGGGGCTTGAAAAGGCTCACGACAGGTGGGGCTTGAAAAGGCCCACCTGTTCAAAGTGGGGAATGCCAGAAAAAGTTTGAGAACCACTGCACTACTGCCATCTTCTGGAGAAAATTCATTCTTACAGTGTCGAGTCCAGTTTTTATTATAAAGCTGTCCACCTTCACCATAATCTAGTATGTTTACTCCTGTTCAATAAACCATCCCTGTTTTATAGTTGGATATATTTAAAGGAGTTACAATTCTATAAACTGGACTTAATCTGGTTGTTTTAGATCAGGATCTCCAATGCAGATGTGAACCGAAAAAAGAGTAAAACAAATCTAATAGCATATTAATATATTTTGGCTACCTAAATAGAAGCAAAGAAAAAAGTTAAAGCAACAAAATGCCTGTTTATTTTCGGAATAATTAAAATTCTTAATAAGCTCAGACCTTTCTCCAAGTGCCAAATAAAAAATCTGTAATATTTAGCCTACTAATAGTTGTGTGCCTGTGCCTATAACAACGCAATTCATTGTGATGTTGAAAAGTATTAGACAGTGGCAATATCATCCAAGACCATAACTGCACAAAAGTCTTTCTTGTTTTCTTTCTCAAAATCTCTCACACTCTCTCACATCTGAATAACCAACACTGGTAGACCAAAACCACACTGAATGGAGGCCTGTTAATACTTGAGTTGGATGAAGTGTTTAGTCTGCAACCATCTGCAATTAATAATTACAGTTTATTCAGACAATTGAGATACAGCAGAGGTGGTCATGTTCCCAATGCCAAAATGTTACTCTTCCTGCCATTGTCACCGACACTATTCTTATAATAAAACAAATCTTAATTGTTCATAATCGTGGCGATGTCCCTTCACAGGTTGATTAAAACAAACTCTAGTAAATCAAACACATAATCATTATAACAACATTCACTGTGCTAATGGTGTTTACAAATTTAGCAAAGTCCCTGGAGGATATGTGATATTGTTTGATTTATGGATAATGGACTTGACATGAATAATCTGATATCACTCTCACATGTCTTTCTTTATTCCAAAGCCCCTGGATCAAAACACTAAATGCTGGCAAACAGTTATCAATAAACAATACTTTATTTACCCCCCTGTGGTATTTTAGTCATGAAAGTAGCTTAAAACTGTCTCAAGAATATTCACATGATGGACTGTATATGTTTATTTACGTCACATGTGAACAATCTTTGATGAACGTTTGAAATGTAATGATTCTTTTGACTTTTAATTATACGTTTTACCCATTTTGTTTTCATTGTTATGCGGTTTGTTATTGTGTCTGCAACATTGTTAATTATGATGCTGCCTTTTCTGGATATTATTAATCTCATTGAGAATTGCTCCTGGTAAAATTTTAATAATTTACTTTCTTTTTAATCATCTTTTTAGATTGCATGTACAGTATTATATCGTGTACGTTCTTTAATTAGCGTTTAATACAAAGAAAATACAAAATAAAGTGAGAAATGTACCGACAGGATATGGCGTTGGTGGTACTCCATAGTGGGCGTAGCTGTTGGAAGAACCAGCCAATAGACGACGAGCATTGCTTTCACAACATTCCTCCCGACTGATCCGCCTCCTCTCTCTGCCCTGACTTGCCCGTGTGTGTGGGGATATGACACGTAACTTGGTCCCTTTCAGAGACGTGACCACTGACCAGGCAGCAAACCTCCACCTGGGGCAGGGTGACTTTTCTGACCCCCTGTCCACATCCAAAATCCGTTTTATTCTGAAATTTTTTGCAGTATGGAGGCGAGAGACGCGACTGCAGGTGAGGTTGTTAGCAGACAGTCAGTGTGGCGGTCTGCAACCAATAATAACCAGTTAGATCGGCATTTAACCAACGAGAAGCTGTACTCTAAACCACAGTCGAGTTGGTCTGCAGATAAGAGATATACGTTTTGTGAATGCATGTTGGAATCTGGTCAATATTTTTGCACATCCTGTACAAAGCTACAAAGTTAAATTGCACACTACAGTTACATTTTAGACTACATATTATATTATTTTGCTCCTACTAAATATATATCACGGCCTACATATTAGTTATATTGTATACATGGGAGGCTGTGGACTCAGGTTCAAACCCCACTGCAGTCAGCATGTCGTTGTGTCCCTGGGCAAGACACTTCACCCCAAATTGCTCTTGTGGGGATTGCCCACAGTATTGAGTATGTAAGTCGCTTTGGATAAAAGCGTCTACCAAGTAACATCTAATGTAATGTATATGACTATTATATTGTAGCCTACATGTCACAGTTGTATTCAACATATTATTCATAGGATCTTTACAACATATTTGTACTGTAATCTATAATTTCCTTATCTATATATTCTTGACTTTTGCAGCATGTATTTCTATTCCTCTTAATATATTTGTTGTACCAAACACCAAGGCAAATTACTTGTAAATGAATAACCTACTGTTTAAAGCACGATGACTCAGTTGACATTGTGTTCAACACTCAATATCTTGCTCTTAGTCATACAAAGACCTCATCGTACCATGTTTGTGCTCCATTAAACCTCTAGGTTCGCTTGTAAGCAGTGATGGAGAGGAACAAACTGCAAAGGAGGATGCAGCTCCTACAAAAGATACACCGCAGACCAAAGGCAAGTTCGAGAAGATCTGTGGGTTCAGAAGAGAGGACCTGACGTCCTGGGACAGCCTGGTGACCCTCCTGAACCGCCCCTCTGACCCCGCATCCCTGGGCATCTTCCGCTGCTTGTTTGGTAAGTTAATGCTCAGACAAGACTGACTGCTACGTCATTTACACAGATATACAAAGTCAACATAATCCAAATATCTACCCATGAAATAAAACCAATGGATTTTACATAGCTGGTCAAAATGTGATTTTGTCAAACAAGAGAAATCTATACATCTCTAATAAATATTTTCACTTCACTTCACTAAAAGTTTAGAGGAAATTAAAACAAGAATTCTTCAGTCAAAATATCTTTAAAAAATATGGTTTTTCAACTACAAATCTAAACTTAGTAATATGTTGCACACTTTTTTAATGCAGGACAAACTTTTAACTAAACAAATACTACACATATCAAAATGTGGAAATGTTTGCCAGAGATACACATTTTTTAAAACTAATTTGATTGCTTAAAACATTCAGCACCATTTCTGGTTGGTATTGAATGACCCTTTTGCAACAGGGTTGAGATGGCTCCTGAATAAAGCTTGTTCCCTTCAACTTTATGTTTGTGTCATGCAGGTTTGCTGATGGTTATCGACATCACTCAGGAACGTGGCCTCAGTCACCTGGACTATAAGTTCATGGATGGAGCCCCCGTGTGCCGCTTCCCCCTCTTTAATTTCTTAAAGCCGCTGCCGCTGGATTGGATGTATCTGGTGTATGTGGTGATGTTCTTTGGTGTGTAACAATCCTTTTTATTATATTTATAAGCTTATGTCCAAAATGTTACAGGTTAAAAAGCTCACACATCAGTGTTTACTGGGGCTTAGTGAGGAAAACCCCCCTTCCTCCTCCTCATTCCAAGTGTAAGCGGATGCAATCATTTTACAGGAGGCGGGCTCTGTGGGGTGTCTGTCTGTGGGGAAGATGAAAGCACACATACAAGACCTGCAATTTTCCACTTTATTTTGCCACCAAGCCAACTAACTCATGCATTTTTTTAAACACAATACACAGACGCACATACTGACAATGGCGACCTATTGCACTCCCTCATGGCCAACATTTAAAAAGTACATTTCATTATATTTGACTACATTTAATTTCATGTGAATGTTAAGAAGCTTAATCGACATAGGTAGGAATGAGTGCTTATAGCGGTTCAGCCTGCTCTTGGGAAACCTGAATCTTCTACCAGAAGGTAGGAGCTGGAATTCTGGGTGGAGTATGTGGGTGGGATCAGACACAATTTTGTTTGCCTGTCTGATAATGGACTGCCGAATTTGGCCTCGGCATTGGTTTGCGCTGTCAGACAGATAACCTGAAGAGTCCCTAGTTAACGACAAATGCCTATATTTCCCATAATGCAACACTACAGCATCTTTTGGTTAGACCCCAATTGTCTGAAGAGTACCCACGTCTCTCTAACTCTAAATGCATGCTTCTGTTTGAACATTTCTGTTTCTGTGTCTCACCGAAGGCGCTTTGGGCATCATGCTCGGCTGTTTCTACCGTCTCTCCGGCCTCATGTTCATCTCGTCTTACTGGTACATCTTCTTTTTGGATAAAACGGCCTGGAACAATCACTCGTACCTCTACGGCCTCATCGGGTTTCAGCTCACACTCATGGAGGGCAACAGATACTGGTAAAATGATGTTTATGCGTCTGTCTCTTTGTTTGCTCCTGGAAATTCTGCTCCGTCTGTATGATTGAGCTCAACAGAACACCTTTGTCTGTTTCTGTCTGTAGGTCAATCGATGGATTGCGGAGGCCTTCTATAAGAAATGCTCAGGTGCCTCTGTGGAATTACACCATTTTGAGGACACAGGTTTGTGCACAAGTGACATACTTTTTGAATTATTCAACATGAGCATGGCCTTTGGTACAGGTGATCTAATGAAGTCAATGTTTTTTTGTTTATCAAAGATATTCATTGTATACTTCCTCGCTGGAATCAAAAAGTTGGATGCTGATTGGGTGGAGGGATACTCGATGTCATACCTGGCTCACCATTGGCTCTTTGATCCTTTCAAGTAGGTGGCAGCTCAGTCCTAAGATATGCAACCTATTTTGTTGATTTCCAATTAGTGTTGATGGGAAATGTAGTCAATTGATTAAATTAAGTCCTCAGTGTGCACTTTATTTATTTTCTGCCTTTCTTTGGCCTTATGCGCTGGCTCTCACAAATACGCCCTTATATCAGAATCAGCCAAAACACTGCCAAATGTATTCTCGTCCATAACATCCTCTGCCTTCATGTTTTGGGATGCCGATTTTGCTGTGGGAAATGTAGCTGCTTTGTAAGACAAGCAAAGGGAACACAGCTAACTAAAAAGCACTAAATACAGAAAGTAAAACAAATTTAGCAGCAGGAGAAATCAACAATTCAGCAGTAACTGAGAAATTGCTTTAACGATTACACTAAGCATCAACACTGAATGGACAACAACATTAAAAGGTGGCAAATGTTCCGTTTAAACCTTCAATGAGATGCTGCTGTATCTCAGTACTACTACTAACACTCTGAATTTGCTGTACGACACATTACTTTTCAGAGTAATTCTCCCCGTGGAGTTAATAAACCTGCTGGTGGTGCATGGAGGTGGTCTTATTCTGGATCTGTCCGCTGGTTACCTGCTGTTTTTTGATGCCACACGACCTTATGGAATTTTCTTCGTCTCCTACTTCCACTGTATGAATTCGCAGCTTTTCAGCATTGGTGAGTCTTCATTCAAACACCTGTTCTGTTGTAATGCATACTTTACATTTGTATGTTATAATTTAACTTCATTTTATGGAGTGTGTTAATCTTCCACAGGGATGTTTTCCTACACTATGCTCGCCACCAGTCCCATCTTCTGCTACCCTGACTGGCCGAGGAGATTCTTCGCACGTTTCCCAGCATTCCTCAGTGCAGTCCTGCCAATCACCTCCATGGACCCTCAGCCCAGCACCTCCTGTGTTTACAATGAGATCCAAAGCACTAGCACCGAGCGCCAGGAGACCCCGACTGTCCCAAAAGCTTCCAAAATGAGACTAAAGCACAAGCTTGGAGCCATTTTCACTATTCTCTACATTATGGAACAGTTCTTCCTGCCTTACTCCCACTTCATCACGCAGGTATCCAATCTTTTAAAACATTTGATATCCTAATATAGTTTTAAAGCTGACTTAATCCAACAAACCAATTAGTTAATGGTTGGATTATGTTCTCCAGGGCTTTTTCTACAGAGAGACATTCTTTCAAATAAGATTGTACTTTGCTGACAACAAAAGCCTTTTTAACTCACTCTCTGTCAGCGGACTGATAGTTGCTCAATCTGAGTCACCAATCATTGATCCACAGCAAACAACAGATGGTGTTATCAGCACAAAAAGTCAATACTTACAATCTAGTCTATATGAACGCATTAGTTTTTGTTGTTGTACAGCTTTATTAAAAACTGGTGAAAAGGGTGAGAAACCTTTTACAATGTTACCTTAGAGCGTGGAATTATCCTAATATTTTGTTGTGTTTTTTTTCTCTAGGGTTACAACAACTGGACCAATGGCCTGTACGGCTACTCATGGGACATGATGGTTCACTCCCGCAGCCATCAGCATGTTAAGATCACCTACAAAGATGGAAAAACTGGAGAAATTGGTTATCTTAACCCAGGGGTAAGTTACAAGAAAAAAATACCGTCAGACACAGTATGTAGGGAGTACACGCTGTCTTAATGGTATAAGAAAATCTCTCATTGTGTAGTATAGTACGCGTTAGTTTCGCTTGTCGTTTAAAAGTCATAGTACAGATTGTCAATTCAAATGTCATTACTACAATTATGTTTCACTGTAGTATATTGATGTAAATCACAGTGTTACGTCCCCAGCTCGTTTAGGGTAAAAGGGAAGCAACACGAAATCAGATATTCTTGGTAAGAGGTTGATTTTAATAATAAACTCAAATAAAAATGATGTAAACAAAAAGTACAGGCTCTTTAAACAAGAAGCTGTCTATTTATAATATAAGTACATAAACGAAGGCCACAGAGTATCACAGTCACAGAACAATGTGGGCACTTAAGGCGAAAATAGTGTGGCGTCTAGCACAAATTCAAGCCGTCACAAGTCACAGAACATACACAAACATTTGGGAGAGTAGAGTAGCGAGGCGTCCTGGCACAAATCCAGCGCCTCGAATGATAGCAGCGTCTCAGCTTAAGTAGTCATCAAGCGTCGTCTAGACCTCTTCCGGTGGGAGGAGCTAAACAACGTCACGCCAACGCGGTAACCATAGTACCTAAAGGCAGTCATATATACACACACACACATATATATATATACACACACAGAATGCTCCCAGGTCGGTTAATGCAGAAGGCAAGGTGACAGCCGTCACAACAGTATTGTAAAAGGAGATGAAAAAGAAGAGTTTGGTGCATCATAAAAAGATGCAACAATTAGCCTGCCCCCACAGACTGGATCAGAAACAATCTTGACTTGATGTTCGATGAATAATACAGAAAACAGAGCTCCACTGTTATATCTCTCGTATATGGTATGCTCTATTGTTCTCCAATTGTTTACGAGTTTGAATTGCACCTTTTTTATGACAGTTGTCATGTTGGTTGGCATGTCTAATTCTGGTGTTTGGCTCTATGCTCTATGCATTTCAGTGCAGCTAGTTTTGATAATATGTGATGATAGTTCCTGATTTCTAGCCTCGTTATATACATTTCCTTGGAGACTATTAATTATTTTTCAAATGCAATTTTGCAGATGTGGTTTGTCTACTCCCCTTATTGACTGTCAATGCCACAGCAGTCACCGCAGGCCTGCCGATTTACAACTGTGCATATTGTTGTATTTGGCCCTTTAGTGATCCATAAATATCTAATACCAAAATGTACTGCAATTTACCAATGCATTAGAAGTCGCTCACAATGAGGTGTCACTAAGGAGATTTACTCAAGTGCTGAACTTAATTGTATGCTACTTTGTACTTCTACTACACTACAATTCAGAGGTAAATCGGGTACTTTTACTCCACTTAATTTATTTAGTACTTTTAGTTACTTTACAGATATGGATTAATGATGTGAAATATAATTCAGCACCTGAAGTATTAATACAGAGTCATTAAAACTAGCTGCACCTTTACCAGCTTTGATAAACACTTAAATGCATCAATAATTATAATCAACACGGAATATATTATTCTGAAATGGTTCAATTTGCATAATAAGTTATTTAACTTTTTGTACTTTAAGCATATTTTGATGTCAATACTTTTGTACTTTTACTTGAGCAACATTATGATTGCAGGACTTTTACTTGTAACAGAGTATTCCTACACTCTGGTACTTTTACTTTAGTACAACAAGATCTGAGTATTTCTCCCACGTATTCTCGCAATGAGGTGTGCACGATACACGATTTCAATGGGCTCTTATTGAAGTAGGTAACGCAACAAATACCTCAGAAAGCCGCTGCACGCCGTCAGTTGGACCGGTCTGCAGATGAGCGTCAGCCAGTGACACAAAAATGCAAAGAAATCCCACGACAAATCTGCCGCAGTGCAAATATCACATCCTTGCTAGTTCTTTGACTTATGTTTTGACTGGACTTGGCCCACAAACCAGAAACGGCTCAGGTTGTACCGGTACTAGTTTTATACAACGCGTTGCCTTTTGCGGCAGCTCGGTTGAATAATTAGCATTTTAAGACTTTACATTCTATATAGTGATTTTTTTTCTTTATTTCTGTTTAGCCGGCTTCTTATAAAAACTATGTTCTGCAGGTTTTCACACAAAGCCGTCGCTGGAAAGATCACGGAGACATGCTGAAGCAGTATGGGACGTGCCTCAATGAGTTCCTGCCCCGCTATAACATCTCTGAACCAGAAATCTACTTTGACATCTGGGTGTCCATCAATGAACGCTTCCAGCAAAGGTAGGAGAGCCTCCTGCTTGAGAGAAGATGCTATAAATGTGATAACTTTAGGTGTTTAAAATAAATCATGTTATAATAAAAGTTAAGGTGTGGGTTTTCAAATCTGATCCGGACATTTCTCTTAGGATTTTTGATCCTCGTGTGGACGTGGTGAAAGCCGATTGGTCTCCTTTCCGACCGAACGCGTGGCTGATGCCTCTCCTGGTGGACCTCTCACCTTGGAGGACTAAGTTTCAGGAGATCGAGGGAAGTTTGGACAATCAGACTGACATTGTTTTTATTGCTGATTTCCCAGGTGAAAAATCTCTCCTTTTCCTCTCTTTTATTTAAAGATAATGTATAATTTTGCTTTTGGTTTGTTGTTTCTTTTACACCTAATAATTGTTTGTGCTTCACAGGTTGTCTTTGTTGTAACCAGTGGTGAAAAGTTCATTTACTCAAATACGTACTTTTATGCTACTTTATTCTTCTATTCCAATACATGCAAAGGGGAAATTTCTTTTTCATTTAATCCACTAAATGTTTTTTACAGCTTTAATGACTTTTTTAGATTAAGATTTTGCATCAAAAACATATACTAAACCTTTAACATAATGCATCTCCAAGGATTAAACCAGTTTATTAATTGTTTGAGGTACAAAAAGAGAAAAATGCTACTTGATGCAACAATATAAACCATCTAATAATGAATATTTAATTATACACCACACATGGAGGCCATTTGTCTGAATAATTAATAATTGTACTTTTGATACTTTCATTCATTTAGCTGAAAATACTTCTGTTCTTTTATTCAGGTGAGGTTATAAGTGTAGGACTTTTACGTGTAAAGGAGTATTTTGAAAAAATGTATTGGTACTTTTATTTAAGTAATGGTTCTGAAAACTTCCTTTACCCCTGGTGCTAAATTACAGTATTTTACTTCTGTAGGTCTCAACTTAGAAAACTTTGTAAGTGAGGATCTGGGCAACACCAGCATTCATGTGCTGCAGGGCAAAGTGAACGTGGAGGTAGTAGAGGAGAAGAAGAACTACACCCTCACACCTGGAGAGCAGATAAAGGTAAAGCAACACACTATCATCACCTTCATAATTATACTGTTAACACACTCAATACTTAACATTGTGTGTGTGTGTGTGTGTGTGTGTGTGTGTGTGTGTGTGTGTGTGTGTGTGTGTGTGTGTGTGTGTGTGTGTGTGTGTGTGTGTGTGTGTGTGTGTGTGTGTGTGTGTGTGTGTGTGTGTGTGTGTGTGTGTGTGTGTGTGTGTGTGTGTGTGTGTGTGTGTGTGTGTGTGTGTGTGTGTGTGTGTGTGTAGGTACCTGCTGGGGCTTACCATAAGGTGTACACAGTGTCTGAGGGCCCGTCCTGCTACATGTACATCTACGTCAACACCACAGAGGCAGCACTACAGAAGAACTTCACCAAACTGTTCGAGCTTCAGGAGCGAGTCCGCAACGGGACAGGTACACATGGCCAGTGGCGGCGCCAGAGATTTTCTTTTGGGGGTGCTGTGGGGTAGCTTGACGTTTCATAGAGGGTGCTCAAACATTTAGGGTTTCCAATGTATGTACCTGTCGCTACAGTGGAATTGTCTACTGCAACATTCCCCACACGCACATACACAGTGTACCCGTGACTCTTACAATGAAGGCTCGATAATCAGTTCAGGGCATATAGGTGTAAGCAGGGGTATAGTGCTATTTTCGGTGATGTGTGGACCTAACATCCTCTAGGGGGGTCCGGGGGCATGCTCCCCCGGAAAGATTGTTTTTTAAATATTGAAGTTCAATGCATCAATCTGGTGCACTTTGAGAGCAAAATTAAGAGATCTCATGTCTCAACACCCATGTGAAACAGAACTGTAAACATATGTTCTATTTCTTTATGGATATTTTACAAATTACTCCCCTTTTAAACAGTATACTTGTTTTACTGTCATATTGTATTTCTTAGCCTACCTGTTTTTCATGTATTCTCTTATTTTTCTATACCTATAATGATCATATACACGTGTGCCTCGGAAATACTTGTTTACATTAATCGTGACCAAACCGTTTGAGACCCACTGAAATAACTTAGACTAAAGTTAGCTATCTAAACACTCAGAGAGTCCTTTACCTCCTTTAGGGCGACTGTGGCTGCGAGGGAGTGCGGTCGTCTTTCAACCAGAAGGTTGTGGGTTCGATCCCAGCCCATGCAGTCAACATGTCGATGTATCCTTGAGCAAGATACTTAACCCTGAGTTGCTCCCGATGGCATGGCCAACAGTGTGTGAATGTGTATGCATGTTAGTGCATGTCCTAACATACACTGCTCAGTATGAATGGGTGAACGACATGTAGTATGTAAAGCACTTTGAGGGGTCTTAAAGACTGGATAAAGCGCTATATAAGTACAGTCCATTTACCATTTACCTCACGGAGTCTCTCAGTCCGACAGGAGAGGACTTTCCCTTGACCTTGTTGTGGAAACAGCTCCTTATATCCATTAAGGCCCTGACACACCTACCCGATTTTGGGAGTCAGAGGCAGTCGGGAATTTGCGGCGCCCTACTCAGGTTGGTGTGTCCCGCTCCGTTGTTGCTTTAAGGCACATTTTCACACCTCCCGCGGCCGATTCGGCCGAAGAAATCACTCTGATTGTCTGTTGCCTCTTTTGAATGACGAATACACACTACCGCTGCCTGCTGGTAAGGACAGTTATTGCCACTCGTCGACTGAAGTCTTTGCGGTGTGTTCGTAGGCGGGCGGCGTAGGCGTCAGACCCGTGCAGGACTCTGCTTTAGAGTAGCTAGCTAGCACCAGATGTTAACAACAACGATCTCCGGTACCGGTGCGCTCTCTCTCTCGCTCGCGCACGCACACAAAATGGCTCGTGCCACACACACAGAGCCAAGCTTGAATGAAACACAGAGACCCAGAAGTAGGCTACTTGTACTGTGCTGTAGCATATTATTTTCAAATCAACAATTTTTCTAATTATGAATTTCACACATAAAAAAAAAAGCACATACATTTCTTGGGGGTGCTATGGCTATCCTAGGGGGAGCTGCAGCACCCCCTAGCGCCCCCCTGGCACCGCCTATGCAAATGGAAGCAATACAAGATAGCACTGTATAGTGAAGTATATAAATATATTGATACAATAATACGCATTGCTGGATTAAAACAAAAATAAATTTGGTGGAGGTTAAACCACCATCTCTTCACCAGAAATGGATACAATAAATGAAAAGGATCACCAATAAGTTGAGAAAGGAAGATTTGGAATATAAAAGGAACTTTTTAAAAGAAGTATTTCACGGCCCCCTTACCTCCCCCTTTACATTATTAGTACAGCTTTTTTAATCTAAACTATATTCAAAATAGACTCAAAGGTACACCATCTGAACATGTGATAACATCTCCATCTACATCCAAATGTAAAGGAACATGTCCTGAAGAGCGAATTACAATCATGCAATGCTGACTTTATATCTTCCCACAGAAACCGAGCCCCTCCCTCCTGAGCTGCAGCCTCTCATCACTGCAGATGATGAGGGGTCAGAGGTCAACGCCACGGACCCCATCGTGCAGCTGTTCCTGAAGAGGCAGCGCCGCATGAAGGAGGTGAAGAAGCGCAGGGAGGCCGGAGCAGTGGAGCGGCTGCAGCGCTTTGCAGTGAAGAAGTACTACACCATCCGGAGGGGGTGAGTGTCCTCCTCTGACTGGACAGAAACATTCTGCCACAATCACTCACTCAACACATGTAGCATGATAGAAATATTGACATTTTTGTATGATCATGTATCAGAATAAAGTGCTTAATTTATCTGATGATAGAAAAGTCTAACCAGGGACAGCGGTCGCAAATAAGCCCTAGCAAAAAAAAAGTACATCTGTTGGAACTATTACATTTTTAGTTAAACATTTACTTAGATGCTTTTTTGTATATACACATTTTATCATTGTGTAGTGTAATTACTAAGTGAATTTTGGAATGTGTTCATGCATTTGTTTTGAAGGCAGCATCAGGCACAGGCATTTGGGTATTTTTTAGAGACAGGTGGAGGAGTGATTAGGCACCAAAAAAAAGATTATTTATTTTACCAGGGAAAGCAAGGATGTAAAGACATTATTTGTTGTATATTTGATTGGCGAAACCTAAAGAAAACAAACAGGAAAAACAAGATTCCTGCCGCAAAATGGACTTAATCCTGTGTAAGATTTGGCAGCAGTTTCATTTTGAGTTGGTTAATTGTTAGAGTTGCTGCTACAAAATCTGTGTCAAGTGATTGTGGCCTGTTACAATGTGTTTGCGTATGAAAAATAAACGAATAAATAAATTCTTGTCTTTTCACATAAAATTAGACGACCACAAACTACATTTCTCTGTAATGGTGTCTCATTATCTCCGTCCCCCACTTAAGCCTCCTGATGACAGCCATCGCTCTGAGGAACCTGGCGGTGGGCCTCCCTCCTCTGGAGCAGCTGACCAGAGAAGTGGCCTTCGCCAACATGAAGGCGCCCCAGGCCGAGGGGAACCAGGACGACCCGCTGAAAGATGAAGTCGGTCATGGAGAACTTTAAAGGCTGGGATGGACGAACTGTTTTGAATGGCTGGATCACACAACAGAGTGTGTGATTACTACCGGACGGTTACTGGGACGTCGCTGCCCGGAAATCAAAGTGAATTTGATATGCTTCTGAAATATTTCGCATTTCCGATCATTTCGTATTGTAAAGGCAGTATTTTATTATAGCATTTGTTTACACAGTGGACGTTTCTTTTTTCGCTGCAGCAAAACCAAAACGCTGATTATTAACAGATAACGTGCAAGATTACATTTCCTGTTTAATTTTGTTTAAGAATTTTTATAATTGCAATTATGGCTGGGTGACATGACCAACAATAACAATTGACAATTCATTTAAAATGCTTTAGTGCAATATATGAGCTGCTGGAGGATCACAATGTAAATAAGATGAGCTATTAAGCATGTTACTGAACGTGGGACAGATTTACGAACGATAACAGGATCAGTTTAGTCTATAACTCCTCCCGTTATTTCTGAGATCTTATTTAAATAACTCTGGCAGATTCATAATTAAAGTATGCAGTAGGATACGCAGAGGTTTACTCTGTTTTGAGGGAATATATTTGTTTGCTAACCCTGTAATGTGAAAATACAATTGTTGCTTATCAATCAGCAGCCTTTTCTAGTCATTTTTCTAATAAAGACTTTGTGGCAATACATTGAATGTTTCTTTCTTAATGAGTCAGTCTGATACACAGGTTTTGTGGAAATAATTATTTTTTATTGGTGTCAGTATTTTACATGTCGAGCATCTTAAAGTGCTACAGTAATTCCAGTGTTCACTGTAGGTTGACATTATGGCATAAATGACACTTTTCACAGAGCACAAATAATACAATGTTACACAATATAAATACATATATAAATCCACAGGATGGATCTCTAGGAAATTATTTGTTAAAACATAAAATCATGTTCTGTTTAGTTGAGGTTAATGCTCATTCCATTCAGTATAAATATGTAGTCATTACTGTGCTGTAGTGGAGGTCCAGTCACATCACAAAGTGTCATCGATAACTACACAAAAAGCGACGTGCAACATATTGTTTCACAAAAGCAAGACTCGTTTCAAGTGTCCAGATGGTTTGTACATCACAAGAAAGTATATCAAGACAATCTGTATTTATTTTAATATTGCACAGTGTTTTACTGGTTTAAGTCCTTTAAATCACCACCTCATTTTAAAAATGCTTTCCCTTTGCATGATGGGTAACTCTAATCACCACAAGTGTTAAACTGGCCATATATATATATATATATATATATATATATAGTGTAAGTTCAACATTAAACTGAACATGACTGTTTTAGTGTCACATACTGGCCTTTTGCAAATGTGTCTGCAGCTAGTTTATGTTTGGGAACAATACAACTAATGAAAAACAGGCTCTACAAGAAGCATTTAGATTGAAAATAGTTTTGTTTATATTATTTGCACACACTGGAACCAATGTAAATGTTGTATTTAGGTTTGGCATGTGCTGTAGGACATCAACAAACTGCTTACACCCTGTTATTTGTTCAAAGAGGCTCAGGTCAAATGTTTTTATTTTCTAAAACATATAAGCGCAGAAGGATGCACACATTTGAAATGAAGAACCACCCTTAAGTCTCTCCTTATCTTCTCCTAGAGGGGGGGAGCTCCACCAATTGAACACACCGAGGTCTGTTCACAGGTCTAGCGGAGTAATACTGCAGAAGTGAAAAACGTTGTTTACGGCAATTAGTTGCTCCAGAGCTGTGGCCAATCTGAAAAATCAGATTGTCAGAGCTCACAGATCTCTGATTATCTAGAGGAAACATAAGCTGAAGCTACCTGAATCTACGATCAAAGAGCCAATGGTTGCTTTGCATTGTGGGTAATGTAGGTGCCAGGAAGGGAAGAAGAAATCGTGAAATAAAGAAGATATTTCTCTGGTTCTGCTGCTTTGATTATTTCTCATTATTCTGACAATGCATAGGAGTGAAGTGCTAACAGGCTGTGCCACATATTTCTGTCTGTTGTGGTTACATCACCTCACTGAGCTGCTCCTCTACTATTACCACCGTCACACTACAGTTCTGATGTTTACTAAACGAGGTCCACATCACAACTCCAAGTATTTCCACCCTAACATGTGGCACATAGCTGTCAGCTCCCACACAAACACACTCAGGCTGCTGCCCTGCTCTCACTCATTTGGCGGCTCAGAACGAAGTCAGAAACCACAGCCATGGTTCTCTGAAGGGAGTGGCACCTCTCTGCTGGCAGGCCGTGATCCAGCTCCACACTCCAGCCTGTGTTTGTGCTCACAGCCTCCTCTCTGTCTGGAAAACTAACCTTTAGTCCAGCTGGCATCTCCGTTCCCAGAGTTTCAACTTCTATTTATGTGCTGAAAACACTCTTTGATCCGCCTCTTATCTCTATGTTCAGTTTATCCTATTTTTTCTCAATACTTTGTGAAGAAATAATTCAAATATGAGGTACATTTTATGCTATAATCGGATGCCTAATTCCCCTTTTAATTAGTTTCACTTATAGTTACAATTATATCTGACTAAAAGTGTTTGCTTGTATTATTTTCTCAGGATTCCAAATCCATTCAAGTATTGGTCAGTATTGCTTTTCTTTATTTCATGGTGACCGGTGTTAGTGTTTTATCTATAAAAGAAATGCATGGATTTTTAGTTTATGTTTTGAAAATGCGGCTCAGTTTATGTTGTAACATGTAACGTCCCTCCTGATGAGCTCCTGCTGTTCTCAGATCAGCTCTGCAGCTCTACCTGGGTTGAAGATCTGGATAGAAAACTCCATGCACCACACCTTCAATCACCACATTCGAAAATGCATCTGAAAGGAAAGAATAGGAGAAAAGTAAAACGTGTAAAAAAGGTAAGAGCATGCAAGTAAGAAGCTCATGTCCACTTGTTACTAAAAAGATTAGTTTGACAGTAAATTAATCCACCACAAACTGTCTATTGCAAAATGTCCTGAAAAAACTAAATGCATTCCCTAAATATCTAAATTCAATTATATAATTATTGTATAGTTCCAAACATTATTTACTGTGCAGAGGTTTTAAAAAACATATATAAAAGTATCGAAAAACTGATTTCTATGCCAGAGAAGAGAATTATAACAATTGTAAACAGAACTGGCGATCTTTAAACAACCAACATGTTATATATAAACTCACAAACTTATAGATTTGGTGAATACAATTATAATGAATAATTAATGTATAAAGTAATTAACAAGATGTTTCCAGACTGCATTAAGAAAGTGTTTCAAAGCAGGGTGAGACAGTAAAAGGAATTTGCATATTTAAGCGTTATTCATGTAAACACTTTTATTTTAATAAGATGATCAAATCTGTATACGGATCTTAGTTTGGCTTTTTTTTATATGCTTCTATTTTATTGAGTTTATTTCATTGCATTGTAAACATTCAAAGTGCATTGTATTAATACAATTATCTAAAAAGGGCAGGTCTATGAATATTTGGTTTGTAACTATTTCAAAATTATTAATATTTGTTATAATTTGTATTTATTTGAGTTCTATAACTTGATGACAACCTAGATTAACAATGTTATAAGAATGATAAAGCAGAGGTATA